>NW_026516769.1:0-162554 GCF_025766255.1 Zychaea mexicana
CAGCCGAAGAACAAGGGACATGTAGCATAAAGGAGTTAAAACGCGACCTATCATTATTCTGGTTAACTGCATATTAAAGAAATTGCGTCGTACTCTGATATTAACATTTACTACTTCTTGAGTAACAACAAAGTGGACACCTTCTCTCTCTCCATTGGCAACAATGTATCTGTTTGCGTAGCACTTCCCCTGTAGCGTATCGCTCGGGTAATCCACTTGCACCTTTCCTACTACGACGTGGATAATAATTCTAGCAGCAGAAGTATTTTGCTCTTCCGACAGTCCCGAAAAGGCAGCCGTTGACAATCAGCGACATCGAGCTTCGTGCAAAAGGATAATTATTTTACTTCCACCAAGCCAAACTCCCTTGCAACATGGATGAATTTTTTATTTAGCGAATTATATAAATACGTGTTGATCCCCCGTAGAACAGTTTTTTGTTTCTTCCTTATGGATACTGAAGCATTTGAGCGACAGCCACAAACGTGGAGGAACGAAGATTCCCCCGACAACGACGATAACAATGGTGCACCTCTCTCTCGCCAAAAGAGCAGCGCCGGTGGTTTCGGTGAACGGACCGGCAATGCCGTTGATTACGACGAAGCTATGAGCCAATACGAAGAAATGCGTCGCGAACTTACCAAGCAATCCACTATCAATGCCCAAGGCGGCGGTGGCGATGTCGAAAAGGGTGGCGCTGAACGATTTGATCTCACCGACTATCTTTCTGGTATCGACAGGCGCCAAAACGCAGAATCCTTCCAGCCCAAGCATCTTGGTCTGGTAGTTAAAAATTTAACAGTAAAAGTAAGTTGTACAAGCGGTTAAAATATTCTTCCCCGTAACTCTAGCCGAAAAATTCACTAACAACGATTTTGGGGGAAAAAAAGGGTCTTGGTGCCGACGCTGAATGGATCCCTACACTCGCCACTGTGGCCGAGAAGACCTTCAAATTTTGGGAGTGGGGTCGCAAGATGGGTCACGACCGTACCATTTTGAACGACATCAACCTCTACTGTAAACCCGGTCAGATGGTCCTCGTTCTTGGTCGTCCCGGCGCCGGTTGTACCACACTTTTGCGTGTCATGGCCGATATGCGCAAGGGTTTCACGGCTGTAGAAGGTGATGTCAAATACGGTGGTATCGAAGCTACCGAATTTGGCAAGGTCTACAAGGGTGAAGTCTGCTACAATCAAGAAGAAGATATCAACTACCCTACATTAACTGCTAAGCAAACCTTGTCATTTGCTCTGCGTTTGAAGACTCCCGGCAAACGTCTCGAAGGCGAAAGCGGCAAGAACTTCATGGGTAACATGATTTATATGCTCGGTAACATGCTTGGTCTCACCAAGCAAATGGATACCATGGTTGGTAACGAGTTCGTCCGTGGTCTTTCCGGTGGTGAACGTAAGCGTCTTACTATTGCCGAACAAATGACTACTGGCTCCTGTATCAACTGTTGGGATTGCTCTACCCGTGGTCTCGATGCTGCCTCTGCCCTTGATTACATTCGTTCTCTCCGTATTATGACCGATATTCTCAAGAAGACTACCGTTGCCACCTTGTACCAGGCTTCCGACAACATCTTTAACCTTTTCGATAACACCATGGTCCTGTACGAAGGTCACTGCATTTACTTTGGTCCCGTTCTTCAGGCCAAGCCTTACTTTGAGTCTCTTGGTTTCTTCTGCCCCTCTCGCAAGAGTACTCCCGATTTCTTAACTGGTATCTCTAACATGCAAGAACGTGAGTACCGACCTGGCTTCGAGGACAAGGTCCCTGTCACCCCCGCCGAATTCGAAACTGCCTACAAGAACTCTGAAATCTACAAGCAAATGATGGCTGGCATGGCCGAATATGAAAACGAAGTCCAACAGAGTCGCCCTGATGTAGCTTTCCGTCAAGCCGTCGAAGAAGCTCACTCCAAGCGTGCTGGCAAGAGATCTCCATTCACTGCCAGTGCTTACCAGCAAATTAAGGCCCTTACCATCCGTCAATTCCAACTTATTTATGGTAAGCTTTCCTTTTTCAGATATTTTTGCAGTGGATATCCTAGAGGCGAAACATTGGTTTACTCATTCATTCTTTCGCAATACTAAATAGGTGATAAGGGTGCTCTCGTCTCCCGTTTCGGTGGTGTCGTCGTCAAGGGTATCATCATGGCCTCCGTCTTTTTCAAGATGCCTCACGCTGCTTCCGGTCTTTTCTCTCGCGGTGGTTTCTTGTTCTTCAGTTTGACTTTCAACTCGCTTATCTCTCAATCCGAACTCGCTACCTTTATGCAAGGCCGTGGTGTGCTTGAAAAGCACAAGTCATTCTCCTTGTATCGCCCTGCTTTCTTCTACATTGCCCAGGTTGCTGCTGATATTCCTCTGGCATTCATCCAGGTCATCATCTTCCAGCTTTGCGTCTACTTTATTGCTGGTTTGGATACCACTGCTGGTCAGGTATGTTGCTATCACCTGTTTCAATCTTTCTCTTAATCATAACCTGTGTGCTTATTCGATTTTGGTATGTATAAATTTTAGTACTTCACCTACTTGATCAACTTGGTCTTCATCAACTTGTGTATGAACGGCTTCTTCCGTATGTTTGGTTCTTTCTCGCCCAACTTTTTCCTTGCATCTCAAGCCTCAAGTACCATTTTGATTGCTATGCTTATCTACTCCGGCTATTTGATCGGTTACAACCACATGCATCCCTGGCTTATGTGGATCTACTGGATCAACCCTATGGCTTACTCTTTCAAGGCTATCATCTCCAACGAAGTCCACGGCAACTACTTCCCTTGCGAAGGAGAAGGCAACTATGTCCCCGTTGGTCCTTCCTACACTGATATCGCCTACAGAGCATGCAGTGTTGTTGGCGCCGAACCTGGTGCCGCAGCTGTCTATGGTGACGATTACCTCAAGGCAAAGTTCGGTTACAATACCTGGGAACGCTGGATTGATTTTGTCGCTGTCGTCCTGTTCTTCTTCCTGTTCACTGTTGTCACTGCCCTTTCCATGGAATACTTGAGCGTTGGCAGCGGCGGTGGCTCACAGATCAAGGTCTACAAGCGTAACCGTGCTCCAACTGAAGATGCTGCTGCACTCGCTGAAAAGCGTGCCAACCGTCCCCAAGACAAGTTGGAAGCCGTTTCCGATGGTACCACTTTCTCCTGGCAACACATTGATTACACTGTCCCTGTTAAGGGTGGTCACCGTCAGCTCCTCAACGATGTTGGTGGTATTGTTCGACCCGGTCACTTGACTGCTCTTATGGGTTCCTCTGGTGCCGGTAAAACCACTTTGCTTGATGTCCTTTCTCAGCGTAAGACCATTGGTAAAATTGAAGGCCGTATGTACATGAACAGCGAAAAGCTTTTCAGTGACTTTGAACGTATCACCGGTTACTGTGAGCAGATGGATGTCCACAACCCCAACGCCACTGTTCGTGAAGCCTTGAAGTTCTCTGCTTACTTGCGTCAACCTGCAAGTGTGTCCAAGCAAGAGAAAGATGCCTATGTTGAACAAATTATCGAACTGCTTGAAATGGAGAACATCGGCGACGCTCTTATCGGTACTGCCAGCAGCAACAAGGGTATTTCCGTTGAAGAACGCAAGCGTCTTACCATTGGTGTTGAACTGGTCGCCAAGCCCAAGTTGCTCTTCTTGGATGAACCTACCTCCGGTCTTGATGCTCAATCCTCGTTTAACATCATTCGTTTCATTCGTAAGCTTGCCGATGCTGGTTGGCCCGTATTGTGCACCATTCACCAGCCTTCTGCCACCCTCTTCAGCTACTTTGATCACATCTTGCTTTTGGTCCGTGGTGGCCGCACTGCTTACCATGGTGAAATCGGTGAAGACTCCAAGGCTATGATTCACTACTTTGAATCCAACGGTGCCTCCAAGTGCTCGCCAAGCGCCAACCCTGCTGAATACATTCTGGAAGTCGTCGGTGCTGGTACTGCTGGTGTTGCTCAAGCTGACTGGGCTGAAATCTGGGCCAACTCACAAAATGCCAAGGACTTGCAAGAAGAACTCGAAACCATTCACAATGAAGTCGATCAGAACTTGAACAGAAAGCCATCAAACTACTCGTTGAACTTCTTCCAACAGTGCATGCTTGTCTACAAGCGTATGAACGTCTCTTACTGGCGCTCTCCTTCGTACAACGTCGGCCGTCTTATCAAGGTCTGCTTCGTCGCTCTCTTGTCCGGTTTCTCCTTCTGGAAGCTCGGTGATGCTGGTTACGATATGGAAAACCGTCTGTTCTGTATCTTCTGTACTCTTATCATGGCCAACTCCCTTATTGTCTTGGTTCAGCCTCGCTTTATGGAAGAGAGACAATGGTTCAGACGTGAGCATGCTAGTAAATATTACGGTTGGATGCCGTTTGCTTTGTCCTGCGTTGCTGTCGAAATGCCGTACATTTGGTAAGTTTATTTCATCATTCAAATAGTAGATTTATGCTTTTTATGCACCTTTTACTAACACAATTATCAATTTTCTGTAGGATCTTTGATGCCCTCTTCATGTTCTGTTTCTATTGGACTGCCGGTCTTCAAAACACTTCCGACCGCGTTGGCTACTTCTTCTTGCTTTTCGGTACTTTCTTGGGCTTTTCCATCTCATTCGGTCTCTTGATTGCTGCCTTCTCTACTACACCTACCATGGCTGCCGTCATCAACCCCTTCTTCTCTTCGATTCTTATTCTCTTCGCCGGTATCATGCAAGCACCCGATGCCATGCCCTACTTCTGGCGCTCTTGGATGTACTGGTTGGATCCTTACCACTATTTGATCGAAGGTTTCGTTGTCAACGAATTGGATGGCTTCAAGGTTAACTGTCGTGATGAAGATCTTTTGTCATACCGTCCTCCACCTGGCCAAAACTGCGAGGAATACAGCAGAGAATTCTTTGAACTCGGTGGCCCTGGTTACATCCGTGAAGAATCGTTGAACAGCACCGAACTTTGCGAGTACTGCCCTTACAACTATGGTGATGATTTCTACAGCAGGCTTGGTTGGACTTTTGACAACCGTTACCGTGATTGGGGTGTTTTGCTTGCCTTCTGGGTATTCAACACCTTTGCTTTCATGTTCTTCGTTTGGCTCTTCCGTAAGCCCAGACGTTAAATTACCTTCATCTCATTCTTCCTTTTCTCTCACCTCTTCAACAAACGCATCACGAATCAATCCCCCTACCACTTTTTTATATTTCCGTCTACATTTTCCTCAAACCGTCATTCATGGTTCATTATCAACCATTCGATAAGATGTACACTTTTAGTTCTCTTTCTTTTTAATTTAGATATCATCATCGCATGTAAATTATCACGCACATAAAATATAATAAAAAAGCACTCATATGTTGCAAAATAATAATAAGTCTGTAAAGTTGTCCTCGTCCCAGTCAAATAAGAAACAAAGTAGAACTTTGAGAGAGTATGAGCTGTTATGTACAGAAACCTCAACAATGCACAATAAACGGGTTTATCATACTCGTTGGTGCTAGAGACGCAGTATATCCAGCTTAAGCACTTCAAATCTGGGGACCCGGTCACGTTTGCAAGTTACTACCATTGCACAATCGGACGGCGCTCGATATTGACAAACTCAACGCCTCCAGTTCGATTTATATGTTGAAGAGGGCGAGCTTTTACAACGATACGGTATTAGCAAATGTGCTATCCGGCTCCATGACTTCAGTTGAAAATGGTACATTGGATCGTTTATATTATGTTCATATCCTCTCAAGAGAGACGCTAATAATACAAGCTAATCAGCGTAAAGGTAAGTCATTTAAGTCTTTACGGAAGAAGGACTTATACACGTGTGCTGCACGAATTCAGATCGTGTTCTTTAAAGAGCCATGCAAGAACACATAAAAAGTCTTAGCATTGAAGAACAGTACGACACGAAAAGTTAAAAGAAACTGCGATTATACTAATAAAGTTATGGCTTTTTGTCAATGACTATGATATGTAAACTACTACTACATCTCTAACAGAAGACTTAAATCGGTTTATAATTCTTGTCTCTGATATATTTCATACCGTTCTATATGCAATTTATTTGTAGTATAATTGAAGGGAGAAACTTCCACAAAACGCCGTGGTTGTTGCTTCAAAAACGAAGGGTCGTATCACTATATAGTAATAAAATCTCCATCCATCGCCTAAGTAACGGGTATAAATAAATAGATCATCAATATATTTTGTATCGAAGATTGATCCTCTCTTCTTGCTTGTACATAGGAGCGAAAATATCGTTTCTTACCTTTCCTTTTCGAGGTTGATCGGAGCTGGAATGAATGGCAATGCCAGCTGTTTTTTGCTTCGCGCTTGCCAATAACCTTGGCCTTTGGTGCACGACTTACACACACATACAACGCTTCTTTTTTTACGTATATTTTCTGCATGGACAACATTAAGCGTTGGTTGCGAACAGTTCTTCAGAATGCAAGTATATCTTTTACCAAAAAAGCTCCTTTTTGACACTGTACCTCTTCTCCTATATTTCCCTTCCTTTCCCGCTCGCCCTGTCCCCTAAAGTTATCAACCCAACTAAACTTACCTAAACTGCTCTTTCTTTTCCTTGCTTTGCTTGTCATTCTTTGTTTTCTCTCGTCCAATGTAGTATAAGGACCCGGATCGTACCTTTAGAGATGTCGATGCCGTGCTCACCACGTACATTTCACTCAAGCCCGAGATGAATACGTTCAGTACGTAATAACTTCTTTACTGTTGTGCTTGGTGTTGTAAAGATAGAGAGACAAATGACTTGGCATACCTCTTCCCAAAACAAAAAGCTACTAGTAATGCTAAAACAGACAGCGCAATATTTACCAATAGCTTACAATGACGGAAAGACGCAGTTGTTACTGTGTCTCTATGGCACCATTCCCATCACTTATCGATCGATACCATATAATATTCCTGTTGCGTTTTGGATTCCCAGCGAATATCCTCAGCACCCGCCTATTCCGTTCGTAAAACCGACGGCCAACATGCTTGTTCGCGAAGGAAAACATGTTGATAAGAGTGGTTTATGTTATCATCCATATCGATCTTCATGGCAGACGGATGTGAACGTAAGGGCTTTCTTCTTCTACTTAGGATTACCATATCATCACTTTGGAAACCTTTTACAAATCTTTAGGAGAAAGCGAAGGCAAAACATACCAATCAATCATTGTTTGCTAATTCGGTGTGGTGATGATGGTCGCTACTGTTAGAAACATACATTACTCGAACTCGTCGCCATTTTACAACAAGTATTCGGTCAGGAACCACCCGTGTATACCAAACCTCCATCCTCGTCGTCGCCTGCGTCGTCAAGTCCCATGGTCCCACCCGCGATCCCTGGAAAGCTCAACAATTCTACACCACCACCACCTCCTCCTCCTCCTCCTGTCACATCTACTTCTACTCCTTCACAACCATACTCACCTTCCAATGCATCTGACACCACTCCTTCTCCAAGATGGCCCGGCGATGGCACTGCTTATTATAATATTCACCAAGGGCTAGCGGTAAGGGTCAAGTAAATAAAAGATAGAACCGCGATAGAAGGGATAGATAGTAATGTTAATACTGATGTTAGGCCATGAGCTTGAGCCCTGGAGGCTACGCTACTCCTCCATCAGCTACCCATACACCACCACCGGTCCCTACAAGCACGACAAGCACTGGTGGTGCTCCCAGATCATCTTCAGTGCCAGCCATGTCTAAACCACCCCCAACAACAACAGCCACCACAGCAGCAGCAGCAGCAGCAGCAGCCGTTCCTCCTCCGCCACCTTCATTACCAGCATCATCACTATCAAAGAACAGCCGTGAACGCGAATTACAAGAGAACTTGTATAGAAAGGTGTCTGAACGAATGCAGGCGTTCAATCTAGCGGTCTCAAGTGAAATGGATAGATTGTTGATGATCAATCGGCAACTCAACGATGGCGAGCTACGGATTGATCAGGAACAGCATATGTGGACGGACATGGTACGTCGATTGCAGGATAATATACAAATATTGCGGGCACGAGGGAAAGAGATTGAGGAGATTACCAGTACGGTGAACTCAATGCCGGATTTTGCTGTGGATGAAGCGCTTTGTGGAACTACGGTCGTGTACAATCAGTAAGTATTAAAGGAATGCGAGCGAGAGATTTTGTATCCGGAATATTATATATGATCTTAGGTGATTAAACGCGATCTGATGTATATTGCAGATTATTTGATCTTGTGGCCGATGATAATGCAATTGTTGATACAATTTATTATCTGGGTAAAGCATTAAATTCAGAACGTATTGATTTGATGACATTTATGAAGGTAAACGAGAGAGAAATAGGATTACAGGATATTAGGAGGCGAAATGCGGAAGAGGATGGGTGAAGAGACAGTAAAAAAGCTAATGATTAATGGAAATTCTAATAGTGTACACGGACGCTTGCCCGGGAACAGTTCATGGAACGAGCATTAATGAAGAAAATAGGTGATGCAGCAGTCCAGCAGTAGTAATGATAATAATAATGATGGCGATGATAAAAAACAATTGATGCAAAAGAAGGAAGAAAACGAAAAGTACGACAAAGATGGACTAGGATATAAGGGATGTCTATATGTACATTTTACATGATTAGTCTAGTTGGATACATTGATAACTGGGAAAGACAAGCTCATCGTCGAGCATCTTTCGTAATTGATCCACAATGAATCTTTCGACCTTTCCAACATTCTTGAGGACTGATTTTAAAAGAGTGTGAACATAAAAAGAGAATGTAATCTATCCATTAGTGTCTTGGAAAAAGCTGATACAAACAAGCATTGCATATTTGCAGTTTTTTTTTACCTTGCTTCTGGCTGTCACCAACGATAGATTCAATTTGTACTTCTCGTAAAAGGCTCTCAAGACTGACTTCTCGCCCACGTAAAACGTGTTCCTCCGATTGTTCCGGTTCCAACATGGACACGCATACTCGATCCATGCTTTTGATATAGGCCACAATAGCAGTGGATTCAAACTCTATGCTTCGTATTCGTAATTGAATGGGCAAGCTCATAAACATCATGCTGGGATAATTCATGCGTAGTTCCGTCATTAGCGTCATGCTCATATCGCCCTTGTACGATATCAGCATGGATGTCTGAAAATCCATTTCGGTAGACAGTCGAGGATGCTGTGGATTGCCTTGTGATGTGGTTGCTCCCGTCGTAGATGCATTTCCTTGTTGTTGTTGGCTTGCTGAAGGTGGTTTATTAGATTGACCACTATTGACCGATGCAGCTGCTACAGCCATGGCAGGTAATATCTCGTCATCGTCAATCCAGTCTTCAGTAGCCGTACCCGTGGTCGTGTTTGTGTGCCATGATGTTTCTGGAGGTGATCTTGGTGAAGGAAAGTATTGCGGAGGAGAGTGGTAATAGCTGCTAGTGTGATGGAATGGATGTTGCGGCGCAACGAACGGTGAGCGATGGAACGAGTGGCCAAGATTGAATCGATGTTGTGTCGCGGCTGCAAAGCGTGCAAATGGTTCACTCGATGGTGACATGAGACCTGACGGGAGTATGGGTGGACTGGATGGTGGCATGGATGTTGGTCGTCGACTACTGTTGCTGCCCGTAATAGTGCTATTTAGCTCATTATCATGTGGATTTGGAAAACGCGAGTTATTAGCTGCTGTCGTTGCAGCAGTAGAGGTAGTAGTAGTGGTAGGGTTGCTAATCGTGCTTCTGGCGGTGCTCAAATGGGAAGAGTCATTTAAATTATTGTCACTGCTTCCAGTATTACCGGTATTATCAACGTCGTCAGCGTTATTGTCGTCATGTTCTTCTTCGTAAAACTCGGGAAATGGGTCTGTAATGTTTGTGATTTCTATGCGTGGAGATTCTGTTCCCCATTCAAAAGCGGTCACTTCAATGTCTCCTATAAAGGCAGGCTTGGCTATGCTTTTGAAATGCCGGTTGAGGAAGTGCTGTACGTGAACGGCTAACTCCTGATCCAGTTTCGACCACTCGATGTCCAGCGACATAATGAAACCAGACGGCTCGCGCTACTGCAATAAACGCACATTCAAAGGGAGAGGGTGCGCGCGTGATGTGGAGTTGTAGAGTGCGGAGCTGACAATTTTTCTCGCTCCCTTCTCCGTTGAAAGGGAGAAGGTCAAACTACTTGTTGTTAGGAAAATAAGACATGGAAAAAAAGGACTGATCGTCCTCTTTTCCACATGGAAAAAGCCGACTCACGTTTTTACGCCCTTTTAGCATGGCATGATACCAGAGAAAAAAAAGAAGAGATCAACTATCAGGCAAAAAAGCGAACAAATAGAAAGTGCGAACACTTTTGGAAGCGTGTAATGAGAATGTGTCTTTCTGTTGCTGGGGAACACCTTATATTACACAGCGTGAGATATAAGAAGAAACATCGTAGCAGGTTCATTATGTCACACAGACACTAACACTTTCTCTTTCTCTGACTCTTTTACTCTCTCGCAGTAATCTTATTATCCCGGGAATTGGATTGCTTGGATGTGAATGAAATCGAGAGTATTTTGGTGCCGAGCGGTTATGATCTTAATTATCACCACATATCATATTGCCTGTCGATTTTGACCCTTTTCCAATGCACATCGTACATAAACGTACGCCGATTGGCGCTGTTCATTTTGGGAACAAGCACATAATACATTCTATCTTTGAAATAGTTTTGTACATAGCAAATGATTTACATGTATATGTATGTACGCACGTATTTTATCGGCATGCATTCCTTCTTCTTTCTTTCTTCCTTTCTCTCTCTCTCTCTCTCTCTCTCACTGCTGCTGCTGCTGTCTCGCCCTGTCTAAGATATTAATAAATATATAATATTACGTACATACATCTATTAGACCAAGTCCGAAGGGCTATACCGAAGAACCTGCATATCATTTTATTCTTATTCTGGCTTCCGATTAGCAGGTATGCATAACTACTGTACATATCTCTCTTTCTTGCTCAGCCCCATCCTCGAGCCGATGAACAGCGAGGCTACGACATACATAGCTGTCTATCTACTTACCTACGCACATACATTCACACATCGTCATCGACATCCCTGGATAAATTTTGCGCATGATGGTTTACCAAAGAGGACCGTTAAGTTACAGGGATCATCATGTGCACGTATATGCAATGAAATGGATTCTCTCTTAGTAACTGTACTGCATAATATCATTATCATAATTTCGTGTATATAATGCTGACAGACACATAAAGAGAGGAGGAGGTGCCGTTCATCTTCCAGATATACAATAGTATCTTATTTTATTATACAACAAGTCATATTGTACGTACATGTTCTCTTATTATAGACAACCAAATAATGACTCATTCTACGTTCCTTTTCTCTCTACGACCCCTATTTCTCTTTTGCTTTGTGTCCTTCGTCAAGTTTTCATGCATGAAGAATCTATAATTATTTCAAGTCATTAATAACTTGTTTAATAATCAACTTGATAATCGTACGGACTTAATATAGACCGACATGACAATAAAAAATGTTATTTTCTTGATAAACCTGACGACACATATTAAATACTAATAAACTGACAATAAATGTAGTAACTATGACATAGACGGCTATAAAGGTATAACAAGCAAGCAACGGAGAAGTAATTGTGACGTAGTATCGATTGTAGCGACATTTTTAGTTGAAGATATATGATAGTAAGTAAAGAAAGATCGTTATTATTAAGTAGAAGAAGGGGTTGACAATGGTGATAATGACGGAGGAGGCGAGGAAGATAGAGATAGAAAGTACTAACGAGTATGTGTATATGTGCATGGAGAGAGAGAAAATGACAAAATAGACAAGACAAAAACAAGGTCGTAAAAAAAGAAGGAGGAGACAGTAGTAAGTTTGATGCAAGTAATAATATGGGTAGATGTATATCATATTAGGCCCATCGTAACCAAGAACAACGGAATATCTTATGCAGTGGTGTGTGAGCGAGTGTAATAAGAAAAAGGTTGTGTAAAACAGTGATGTGGCGCGGTAACTTCGTCTCACACGAGCCCTCCCCTAATTTCTATCATATTCCATGCAGCTATGTTGAGTTGAAGTGTGTGTGTGTGTGTGTGCCGGTTTGTAGTTGTAATGAGAAAGAAGTGAAGTTAAGCCTTTTTTCTTTTAATCGCAATTAATGAAAAGAAGGTGGCAAACTTGTGATCGTATCGCTTGCGGAGGTGGTTACTGTTGCTGCTGCTGCATGGTGGTAGTGCATTGCGGACGATGAATATGACATGACATGGTGATTTGGAGGAGACGGTGGAGGATGAAATGAGGTGGTGGCTGCCGTCGCTGCTGTAGTGCTGATTGCAACATGAGTGTTTCGTGGTTTACGAACAAAGGTGTTGTGTAGCGTATCAAAGGACCAGCATCGAGAACAATGTTCGTCTGCACTCAGGAAGCGGTTACAAGTTTCACATCGTTTATGACAATCGGAGCAGAACCAGTCGGACGACAGCACCTTGTCGCAAGATCCACATACGACCTTGTCTACTGCTTGTTGATTGTTGTTGTCATCGTCATATTGCATGTTAGGCGAGGACGGTGGGGAGGGAAAGAGATAGTGATTCATCATGGTGTTAAGGAAAGTAAGCGGGAATTGGTATTAATAGTAGTGAGAAAGTAAAAAGAATTGAAAAACGAAAGAGCGAGAGAGAAAGAGAGATCGATGGGTTAACGGAATGGAAAGAGAAAGAGAGTAGAAAGTAAGAAAAGAAGGAAAAAAGAAAACAGATGAATTTATATTTGGACGCGCACGCGTGTGGGTGTAGTATGTGCGTACGATATGTATGTAATGTGCGAATGTGTATATGCGTTATATATACATCTATAGGTACATATGTGCATGTACGAGAGTCAGCAATATTGGTAATCTCACTATAGCTGCTTTTGCTGCTGCTTCTGCTGCTGCTATCCGCCTACGCAAGCAGCTCGAAGTTAGCTTCTACTTCGGCCAACAAAAGATGCCCCTATGTGTTACGCATATACACAAGCGGGTGGTGCGCAGATGTGTCATGTACTTGTGGTGAGTGGGTGTAGAAAAAAGTCAGGGCGTCAATTTTGTCAAGTTGCAAACCGAACTTTAATCAGACCGCAACCTCCCCATAATGTCCATAGCAAAGGAATTATTGCATAGCAATCCATCGCCAGCAACTAGCAGCAGGCTCACTGCTAATATAGACACCGCATTCAGGCAACAGCAACTACTACAACTATAACTACTACAAGAGTGCAGTAAACAGAACCTGTCGTATTTCTATGCAACCAATATGACACTGCGTTTATCCCCCACTCTTACAACTACCACACAAATACTCTTCAGACTCCCTTCTTCTCTCTCTTTCTCAGCTTGACTCTCTCTCCTATTTTTCATGTTCGCTTAGGCCCAGAAAATAACCCCCTGGAACAAAACCCTCACACGTGGGTCGGCATGGTCTCCATCGGCCAAAGAAAATAAGAAACTTTTTTCATTATATTGAAATGAAACGTTCTATTCGTGGCACAATCAACATGCTCTCAAGCTCGTCTTCTATGTTGCTTGAAAACACGGGGATCAAAAAGAAAGTAGAGCGTAACATAAGCAAATGTATGCGATTCTTTTTTTAGAAACAACAGCTAACTGCCACCATTAAGTTTTTACAGCAAATTGTACAGTGTGACCAACTAAAGTGGTAGGCGATTGCGTAGCAGTTGTTGCCCTTGTCAGCATCAGTAGGTATGATTATTGAAGGTCGCCGCACGATGACTTCGAACCTACTATGCAGGATGTAAAATATGATGTTTGCTTGCTTCTTACACAACTCAGATGCTTACTTATGTGTACTGCAACCCTGCGGTTTCGCTCGTATATAGCAATAACTCATATCCCTATTATCCGCACAACTGTGCAGCAGGTATCTCCAAGTCAACATCATTTCATCATCGTGTTGCCCTACTTCTTGGTTATATACATCCATGCCACAGCATCACCCTTCAAAACTAGTAGTACTTGGGGATTATTTACTATTTGTCAAGTACTGCTAGTAGCTTCCTCATGGAGATCATGTTTTATCTTTACATACATTAGTTATATTATACAGCAGCTTCTGAATCATTGCTGATCATGACAGTGTAATTGACAGCAACTTGTTTTGCTAAACGAATGTAAATTAGTACTCCTCCTCGCTTGTGCGCTATCCTCCACTATCCCCTTTGGAACCAACAGTGTGTGCACCCTCCCATTTATCGAAGCCATGCACTTCCTCCTCCCGTAAAGCATGACCTCGGCCACCTCTTTCTTTTCTCGCTCGCTCGGTATTTCTCATGTACAAATGGCAGTTCCCAGCCCGCAAGGAAAGCGATACTAATTTGCACTTTTCATATGGTCTCTAAACAAGGGGAAAAATGAATAAATACAAGCAGGTAGATCTATATGTTGATTATTGTCTGATGACTCAGTACATACAGCAGGGAGAAAGACTGTGCGGCTGTACAATCGACCATGAATTTCTCTTATTTTTTCTAATATGCTACTGTAGATGTACGTGCTTGGTAGTTGTGGCTCTTTCAGATGGGTGATGGATCCATTAAGTAGAATTATGTTATCCTGTAGTTCTAAGTACTATTAAATTACCAGCATAATATAAGGCACACCCTAAATCTCAAAATGTTAGTCGTCGTCACCATATGAGCTTTCTGCACAATGACGATAATGGAGGTGTAACAGCAAAAAAGAAAGAGTTAAAAGCCCTAGCAGCAGAAAAAAGGAACATGTTGTAGAAGCGGCCTAGAACAATGTATGTACATCATACAAAATTAACTGACGACGTTTTGTCAGTGCTGCTGCTGCTGCTGAGCTTTTCACTCAGACAAGGGAGGAAACTGGTGCCTTGAATGTGCAATCTTCTTCATTTTTTGGCGTGTATGAACTTATACGTACCGCAAAGTCATATCCCACGTAACAGGCGAACAAAAGACTAACGAAATTGGATAGAACATCCTCCATGGTGATAGAATTCTGCACACAGGTTTTGTATGCTGTTGCTCTCTCGCTTATTCAAATAGCATATATACTCCTTGTCGCTCTTTATCTCTCTATCTCTCTTCTATGTACAGATCCCAGTTGCCCTCCAGCAACTGTCAGCCCCTCACCTCCTATTTTCCCCACGATAAAGCTTTTCAAAAAATATGAAAGTATATCTATGCAGTGTTTGCGGATTCAAAAAAAAGGAGGCTTCTTCGAATAATGTGTGAGTAGCATGGGATGTGTGAAGTAGTAATTCACACTCCAACAAAAGCACACATTATGCTCCTAGTACCCTCCTGTTCCTCCACCACCGCCTCCTTCAAATGTATCTTGATCAAGTTATGCGTGTTTTTTTGTCCATCCATTACATGATCGGGATACTCATCCCTTATTTCTGCTTAAAAGTAGGGACAGCATGTTTCTCTCTTCTTTTTTCTTCTTTTTTCTTTCTTTCCCGTGTTCTGTGGTGCGACGATCAGCAAAAACAAGAGCGCATGTATACTAAAGGACATGCTACATGTACGGTGTAGTATGGTGCAGTTGCACCCTAGCCCGGCAAAAAAAGTATGAAGAAGCAGGGTTCTCTGCCTCTTTTTCTCGCTTGCGCTCGTTTCTTTTGTATACCCCTCAGATCACATCATCACATCACGCTATATTACATATTCAATCGTCTTGGTATTACCATGATCGCGGTCGACCATATAATCCGTGGCCCTAGCTAGTTTTGTTTGATCCACATGATATATATGAAAATCGCGCGGCAGCAGCAGAAAGGAACAGCAAGCACACGCATACATACATACATACATACGATGAATGAATTGAAGGGTCCTTTTGCATTATATTTCCTCTCAATGATTTTAGTGTCTTTAATATTAATATAAGTTTTTCTTCCCTACCTCCTCCCCTTTCATAAAAATGCAGCCTTTCTCATCGTTCGGAGAGCTGGCTGCATGATTGATACTGTAGTAAGTGGGGCCATCATGGTACCACACGCAGCAGCTGCTCCGCAGTATAGCAATTTGGATCCTTGTAGCTGGGTACTCATGGTTCTTCTTTCTACTCCCTAAGAGGGCACTCTTACTTTTTATATCAGTAGATTGACAGGCACTCGTCAATCTGATCCATTTGCATTTATGATAGGACGGTTTAATGACAAGAGCTGTATGGAACTAATGTCTTTCCTAAATCGAAAGCTGACTTCGTTTAGTCCTCAAGTACTGTATATACCGAGAAAAGAAAGTAGGTCTTGCTCTATTACTATTCGGTTAACTTCTATTTAAGAAAACGAAACCGACCATAATCAATGGAAACACTCTGCTATTTTTGTACCAATATTGTTGTCTTTTCCTTAGTATCACATAGTACATAAAATTTACTGCCATCAACAATAAAAAGTCTCATATAAGTATTATAATTATAGGATAATCTTAAAACTACAGAAATATAGACATGTAATCCGCTCAGTCAATAATACTATCCTAGGCTGGAATATAAACACGAGTACATGATGATGATCCCGATAATTTAACTTATACAAGCGCCTCTCTTTCATGCCGACAGACGCTGATCTCCTCCTTATTTTACAGTACATGGATTCCAAAAGAGCGGTTTTCTCGGAAACTCAAACTGATCTGGTTTCGCTCTTCTCCTATGTAATAAATATGATCACTGCATGATCATACGCCGGATGTCGTGAATTCCGTTGAAATAAACGGTGCGCATGCGTTGTTGTAGCGACTAACCTTTTCTGCCTTCAGTAATGTGCTTCTATCTCCAGATAAAGTTACGTATTGTACTTCTACAAAGTATGCATCGTAGGAACAGTGGGCATAATATTTGCGTATATATTTCTTAAATTCCACGCTGCTTACGGAATTTTGATAGCCTCATGATGGAAACACATTCAAAAATTCTCAGAGCCAAAAATTGTACATCCTTGGTAACACTTCTCAATGATAAATACATGATCAGACATCATCGCTGCTTGGACGTAGTGTATGATGGTATGTAATGTGGGTATTGAAAGTACATGATGGGTTAAATGATACATATGATTGAAAAAAAAAATACACAAGATGAGAGGAAGCTACTAAATGGTGAGATATCTACTTTATACAATTCATTTTTAATACTGAAGGTTCTACATGAAAACTGTGGTACCAGTGTGCGATCACTGTTTTAGGAACTTCTTTGGTGCTTTATAGAATCGAAGCATTAGACTCGAGCAAACGACGCTGATGCTGGAAGCTACCATGGCAATCCCAGCGATATACGGAGGGAGACCGTGTCCTGTGCCTGGATATAAGATACCTGCTGCAATCGGAATCGCGACCACATTGTAGATGAAAGCCCATAAGAAGTTGATGCGAATACGGCGCACGACAGCACGCGAAATATCGTGCATGATCAATAGATCCCACAGGTTGTTTCGAATGAGGACAATGCTAGCAGCTTCCATGGCAACATCCGTAGCCGATCCAACCGAAATACCCACATCGGCCTGTGCCAACGATGGCGAGTCGTTGATACCATCTTAAATATAAGTGATCTATGAGTACAATTATGTACTAGCATATACAAGCTGAATACATCTGTGAAAGGAATATTTACCACCAACCATGGCCACTACAGGCTGTACCAAAGTAGAGGCATGCTGCTTCCAAAATTTCAGTCGGTTTCGTCGTTCAAGGCCACCACGTCGCTGCAAATTACGAATTTTGTCTGCCTTCTGCTCGGGCTTTACACCAGCCAAAACACAATCGCTGTCGATGGACAGTTGATCAGCAATCACACGGCCTGTGCGCTCGTTGTCGCCGGTAATCATCCATACTTCAAGTCCTTGCTTGCGAAGTTGCTGGACTACATCCTTAGCCTCGGGTCGAACAACATCAGCTACAGCTACCTGAGCCATCATCATTGTACGAGAAGTACTGCAGCAGACCGAGCCTGTGCTGCATCGACATACTGTGCACGCACAATCGTTGTTGCATCCATCCGTATGGAGTTTCTCCTCGCCTGGACTTGTAACTGGAGAAATAGACATTATCACAATTGACTGGCCCTTGTTTTGCCATTGTACAAGCTGATCTTGACATTGCTGAGCTTGTCGTACGTTTGCGTACCGTGCACGATTTTCATCCATCCACTCTTGGTTGCCGAGGAAAACATTAACTGCGCGTTCTTGTTGTTCTGTGTTTTCTGGGGTTGCATGTCGGCTTGGCCAAACGAGACGTGCCATTTCAGGTGAAAGCGTCATAGTAGCCATCACACCACGACCGGCTACTTCCTTGGCGTTCTTTAATGCAACACCTTCGAAAAAATCCCTTCCGGTGTGGGCTTGTTCGTCGCTGCTGCTGCAGTTGCTTTCACTATCGTCGTCAGCTTCATCTCCTCGTGCACCAAGGTTGATTTTGGCCCGCTTCTCAATAGCTTTGGATAACGGATGGTTGCTGGCTGACGTAACTCGACCAAGAACTTTCCAAATGGCGTTCTGACGTTGTGTCTCATCGTCTTCCGTAGATGATGATGATGATCCAATAGCAGGCGCTGTCCAACTGTTGGTAACGACTGGCTTGCCCAAAGTCAGTGTGCCCGTCTTGTCGAAAGCGATTGTCGTGATCCGACTAGCCATTTCCAATGCGTACCCGCCTCCTTTGACCAAAACACCGTATTGCGCTGCCACACCAGTACCAACCATAACAGCTGCATTTATAGAAACGAAAGTGTTAACTACCTACTGTTGACAAAACCAGTATAGCATTCACTTCCCCAAACCCCCCTCCAATATACCTTACCTGTTGGACTAGCCAGACCAAGACCACATGGACATGCAATGACCAATACAGTAACTGCTAGCATCAAAGCAAAAGTTGTCTTGTCACCGCTTTCACCGACCCATTCTTCTGGGTACAAGTCATACACACTCACCACTTCCCAAATGATGAAGGTGATGATCGCCAACGCAATCACGATAGGTACAAAGACACTGGAGATTTTGTCGGCAAAGTGTTCGATGGGTGCCTTGGGCGATGCCTGTGCATCTTGAACAAGTTGGATAATCCGAGATAGCGTTGTATCAGAGCCAACCCGGATGGCGCGAATGTAGATGGATGAAGTCAAGTTAATGGTAGCTGTGATAACGTCGTCAGATTCCTTTTTGGATACAGGAACCGATTCACCGGTTATCATCGATTCATCCGTGCTGGTAGCGCCTCGCCATATTTTGCCATCACAGGGAATACGTGCGCCGGCATTCACCTTGAGGATATCACCCACTAAATAACATATAAGAAAACCGTGAGTAATCAACAAAACCCTTTCTCATCAATGCTTCTTTTAATGAATATGTTACCTTGAATTTCCTTAATATCTATTTCTCGTTCGGCCATTACTTCTTGGACATGCTCATATTCAATAACATTGACATTCTTCTTGTAGTCCGCGTGTGAGCTGTCTCCAATCGATGTCTCGTCGTCATTACCAGTCTTCGTCTGTATTTCAACCAAGATCGCCTTATCGGGTTGCAGATCCATGAGCTTGGTAATCGTCTCTGCCGTCTTGCCTTTGGCCAGAGCCTCAAGCCACTTGCCCAAGTGGATGAAAGTGATCAACAATACAGCAGTTTCGAAGAAATTCATGCTGTGATCTTCTTCTTGCTTGATGATTGCAGCAATGATTCTGCCCACAGATGCTGCATAAGCCACACTTGTTCCCATAGCAACCAGTGTCTCCATATTAGCCGTACGAGCATAACGAAGCGAACGATACGACTTGACATAAAATGGCCATCCAAGGAGGAACTGAACTGGTGTGGCCAATAGGAACGAGATCAAGTCAGCAATAGATAGACCGGGAACAATTGACTTCATGAACGCCATTCTAACTGGGTTGTGCTCCGGAAGCGCCATCATAAAGATCATATCGATAATGATAATGGGAATAGCAAACAGAAGGGACCATAGGAATCGTCGCTTTAATAGATCCATTTCCTTCTGCATTGTTGCGCGCATGGCTTCACGTTGGTCGTTAAGAGCATTTGTTGCATTATCAGTTTGTGGCTCAGCCTTGTATCCAAGCTGCTCAATCATGTTGGAGAGTGCACGGGCGCCAACGACGGATGGATTGTGGTGAATAACAGCAGATTTGGCGAGCAGGTTCACCTGACAGCTGGAGACACCGGATTGCTTCATCATGGCCCTTTCAATGTTGGCTACACAGGAACTGCACGTCATACCGGTGACCGAGAGTCGGGTAACAGCCATATTATTTTTCGCCTTTTCCTCGTCGCTGCGCTCGTCCTCACCGGAGAAAATCTTGGCAATGTCGACGCTGTCCGCCATGAAACCAAGTTGCATGATCGTGTCCGTGATGCGCTTGCGCGAAAGTGCGTGGCTTGAGTATTGGAAGCTTGTTCGACCGGATTCGAGGTTGACCTTGACAGTATCGGATCGACTACCTGGCAATTCTGAGAGGGCTTGGCGGACTTTGTCGACACAATTCATGCAGTACATGCCGCTGACAATCATATCAACTTGATATGTTGCAGGTGTCGAGGCTGTTTGTTGTTCAGCGAGGATCGAGACATTGCTGGCAGAGTAGCCCATCCGAGTGATTGCATTGATAATTTGTGTTTCATTGAGGACGTCGCCTTGTACTTCAAACGATCCACCACCAGTAAGCAGATTGACCTTAACCGAGTCGCTAGTAACGCTTGGAAGAGCAGCGAGACCTTGTTCAATCGTTCGAACACAACTAGATATGAGGGATGAGAATAAGATTCATGCAAGAATAATGAAGTTGTTTATTATTTACCTTGCACAAGTCATGCCAGAAATCTGCATGGTCACCTTTTTGGGAACTGCAATGACCGGCGTTTCAACAGTAATAGCGCCCAGCGAAACCACAGAGTCACTGGTGATGCTTCTAGTTCTTCTCGATGCCGTTTCTTGTGTAGCTGCAGCAATTACTGCAGGCTGGACAAGATTATGTATAATTTGAATGTTCTCCAAATCATAACCGCGATCTTCGACAACCTGCCGAATGAGAGCTGCGTCAGGGTCCTTGCAAATAAACATGGCCATTTCTGTTTCCAAATCCACTCGAATTGATCCACGCTGGATATTGGGCACCCCAAATTCGAGCGCATGCGTTACTGCTGCCACACAACTTTGGCACGTCATGCCGAGCACACGCATGACGACTTTGCGTAGCCCAGCTGGATTCGATGCGCCTCCTTCTTCGACTGATGCTGCTGTCACTGGCGGCATGCCGACACTCTTGCCAAATCGGGGTCTGCCTACGACGTCGTAACCGAGATCTTCGACAGTCTGAACAATGAGTTCGGTTGTAATATCGTCGCCATGGTAAGAGAATGCCGCCGTCCGCTTGCCGAGGTCGACCTGAACCGATTCGCCCACGACCCCTGGTAAACTTTGGAGTGCATGCGTTACAGATCGGGTACAATGCGAGCAGGTCATGCCGCTAATGGACAGAGAAACAGTCTTGATTTCAATGGCGATTCCATTTTGTTCTTCTTCTTCTTCTTCTTCGCTTTGAGGTTCGTCAGTGCGTCGTAGCCGTACCGATTCAACGTCATAGCCCAAATCCTCAATGGTCTCTGCCAGTCTGTCTGCATTCATTCTTGGGTTGGGTTGTGAAAAGAGGAGTGAGGCCACTCCTTGGTCCAAAGACACATGGATAGAATCGGGTATAACATCAGGTAATTGTGAAAGGGCGTTGTGGATCGTCTTTGTGCAGTGGCCGCATGTCATCCCTGATATTGTCAGCGTCCCGTGGACTAGAGTCGATGTAGCTATAGTAGTCTTGTGAGTTCCATCATTACTAGCAGTTGCAGTTGCTGCAGAAGCTTCGTAGCCAAGATCATTGACTGTCTCTATAACGAGTTCTTGTGCCGATCCTGTGTCTGTGCCAATTTGGACCGTCATACGCGCCTGGCCAGTATCCAAATCGACAGTTACCGAGGAAGGATCGATCCCGGGCAGTTTTTTCAACGCTGTGGTTACTGTGTTCACACAATGGCCGCACGTCATCCCCTTTATGTAAACGCATATTTCATGTGGTTGTGTGGTGGACATGTCAAAATAAAGAGGTAGGGTTGAGGAGAAAAAAAAGAGTTGGTGAACAAAGGCGGGATGAATTTTAGTTGGAGCGGGACTTATATATTTTGAAAGTGAGGGTTTTCTGCCGACGCGTGACTAAATAATGCTGTCAAACAAGAGCAAAATGTGCCCGTTCTAAATCTGCACGGCTTTTTTGATCAAAAGAAAAAATCGAGAAAAGTTATTAATTACAAAGCTCCAAGAGCAAAATGTGCCCGGGGCACAACAAGCTCATTCATGATCACACAAGGTTTCATCGACTACAAACTTTTTTTATTTTATCAGCAACTTTTTTGCAAAACAGTTCTGCGTCGTCGATTACTATATTCAATGGATTCTAATTGTCCATTATTCAACAATAACATGGCTTTGTCCTTTGAGCTGACTGCAGGGATATGCTGCAGATTCAAGTGTCGCAGATGACCCAGCCGCCGTACCATGTTTAAGCACGTCGTAAAGCATACTTGATCGCACCAGAAAAGGTTCAGTCGGACCAGTCGTGGTAAACCACGACCAATATTGGTCACCGTGTGCGAGTCCACCCAGTTGCATCCACCGACATTTAAGTCTCGCAGCTGCGACAGACCGGGCTCGATAAGGTTTTCCAGATGGTTCGGCGTGTCAATTGCATGACAAGGTAATACCATAGTTCCACTGAGATCCAACTTGCTAAGGTGCTTCCGGCTTGCGAGTCGGAGCAGATCGAGAGTTTCCATATCCAACTTACAGTTGGTTAATATGACTGTACGCAGGTTGTGGATGGACCGTTTGATCATACGATTTAAAGAGTGTGTTGATAGTTTGTCGCAGTCACTGAGGTTGATGTAGCCCAAGGATAAAGGCAGTGTACTGGTCAAAGTGCTACTGCTGCCGGTGTCGCATAAATTATGCAGATGTTTGTCAGTGACAAGGTGGCTGACGCTGCTCAGATCAAGCACAGTAACATATTCAAAAAATCGTTTACTGTAAGCAAATCGGTTTAGCTGGTCAAGCGTAGTGAAGTGAGGCGTGTGATAAAGTCGAGGAAGCGCTACCGAGCTCCAGGTACGGCAAACGATACTTAGCGATGTCAGGTCATGTTGAGTCAAGTAATTCAAAATAAAGTTTAATAATTCTGAAGGAAGGGTATCCATTTGTAAAAAGCAAAAGAAAGCGTTGGAGATGGTAATGACAAAAGAAAGTGGATGGGAGAGGGGTGTGCGTACGTGTATGCGCACATCAATTTTTAAAAACATGGGTTTGAAAACATAATCTTCATGTCAGGGATCTTCCTTCAGCATCATCGTCTGATATAACCAACTGAAAATTTATGCAAGGCCGCCATAGCAGGGTTGTTCATAATACGACCATGGGGAGGGACTATTTGGGTCGACTGCCTTAGCGTTTCTAAGAGCAACTCACAGCATGATTCAGGATACGTCAGGTGATCTGCCGTCTTATCCTTCGACCACATATCGATCCGCCTATCATCATTACTATCTTCTTGAGTGCAATCCACGTAAAGAACCTTCATGACTACATACATATTCATTGAAAGCGGATGCTTAGAAGTCATTGATAACGTCGTCACAGTTCCAGTTCTCAACCACAGGTAAAAGACTTACCGTGCTCATGATATATATCATCTGATGCATTTGTGGATATAAATCCGCGATTGTAGATAATATGCGTATCCCAATTAAACAACCAAAGCTATAAGCACGGTCATACTTTAGTAAGCTTTCGGTATTTTTTAACGTATTTTTATTTACCAATGCATATATCCGCTTGCTTTTGCGGCCTTGAATAAGAAACCGGTAAGTTGCGTGTGCCTTTGCTGCGTCAAACAGGTCATAGACAAGGTATTCCAGGAATGTCGGGAGTATTGGCTTGGCCGGTAACACGGCAACGCAGTACTTGTAGAATTTTGTTGCCAATAGCGAAATGTTCCCATCTTAAAAAAAGCCGCTGTTTTAGAATACGTACCTCTAAGATAGGCACTGATGCTCTCTGTCATTTTGTTACCTTCTTTTTGCTCGTATTGACCTTCGCCGAGAGGTGCCTGGCATTGTGTACAATGAATTGAAAGCCATTTTGTTGATAAGCCGGTATCCCACTATACAATAGCAGTATTGCGATTATTAGTACGTGCCTAATAGCATTACACAAAGAGATATAGAAAAAGGAAGAGGAGGAGGAAAATGTATGCCACTGTAGTAGCTCACGCTTAGAGAATAGATCTTCTTCTCTGGCAAGCTGTTTTGATATGGCATTTCATATTGGTTGATCTAGGATTTTTGTATCGGCCAAATCGAGCATTTACTTTTGCTACGACGGCCTTCTTGAAATCCGTGTTTTCATGATATTATAGTAATGATAACATAAAACAATTACCTACCTTGATTATGGAAGCATCGTCATCCATAGCAAACGAGCCGAGCAATAGATTCTGAGGATGCAGTAGCATGTAGGTGGCTCCTGCTAGAACCATATTTGGGCGTGCGGTAATGGGCTGCATACGGGATCGATGCTCTTCTGGTTTGGCTTCGTGGCAGATCCAGCACTCGACCAGCTCGTACCAGTGCTCAGAGGGCAGATCCTTGCTCTGGAATCCAGTAGTAGCTGACGTGATGCGTTGTTGACACGAGCGACAAGTAAGGCCCTGCATATTTTCGAGTTCTCTTGCTGGCCAAGACGTTTTGAGATCACCATTACCATCAGTCGTAATAGGTTTAGAGAGAACGAGCTTTACGTCGAACTCTTGAGCATTGTTTGGTGTCGATGGTGTGATAGTCAAGACGCGAGGATTCAACTGTACACCAAACGCGTCGAAATCGACAATGACATTGTTGTTTAGGCAAAGCGTATTGCGTTTGATAACAAGCTTGTCTTGTATGGACAAAGATGGTGGGTCTGATTCTACTGCAATAGTGGAGCGAATAGCATTGATATTGGCGAGTTGTTCACAGAAAAGAGGGATAACCATAACAACTTCATGTACGAGCTTGAGTTAAAAAGTTTTTTTTACAATTTTACAAAGTGCGCCGCAAGCATACCGGCGCGGTATAAGGCGTCACGGCGACTTTCATAGTATACTTCAACATATGGGGTTGTGCTATACTAAAAACAAAAACTAGTAGGATAGAAGGCTTTACATACATGGCTTACAAAAGCTGCATAAAAGAGAAGAAAATATGTTCCAGAGAAAGTGTCTTTGTGTGTGTGATAAAGGCAGAAGAAGATGGGAAGAGGGCGTTGATTGATGAGGAAAAGGTGGAGTAGAGGTTTTTGATTACAGGTTTGTGTTTGTTTTCGCATTGGTTTTTAAGATACTGAGAGTAAAGAGTAAGTGGGAAATTTACAAGCCAACGTTGATCTTGACGGCCTTAACCTGGTAGTAGTTCTCAAGAGCGTATTCACCGTTTTCACGACCGATACCTGTGATGAGGGAAGCAATGCTTAGTTATATGCCAATGATACCAGTAGTCTGGATACGCGCAATGACGTTTAAACTTACCACTCTGCTTGTAACCACCGAAGGGAGTGTTGTAGTCAAGCTCGTTGTAGCAGTTGACCCAGACGGTGCCAGCCTCCAACTTGTTGGCAACGCTGACAGCACGGGTGATGTTCTGGGTGAAGACAGCGGCAGCAAGACCGTAAACGGTGTCGTGGGCCTTGGCAATGACATCTTCTTCATCCTTGAACTTGGCGACAGAAACAACAGGGCCAAAGATTTCTTCTTGCATGATCTGTGCGCACGGAAGAAGAATGTTGGTAATTAGCCTATGTGTTTCTAATACAAGTACGAAAGTGCTTCAAGAACATACCTTCATATCGCCCTTGACGTCTATGTACAGGGAAATTCAGGGTAAGAATATGTTCATTACAGTTTTTTATTCCTGTTGCTCTACTAAGCACGACGATCACTTACCAGTGAAGACGGTGGGCTCGATGAAGTAACCCTTGTCACCGAGGCGGTTACCACCCATGTAGCAAGTGGCACCTTCATCCTTGCCAGCCTTGATGTAGCCCATGATACGGTCGAACTGAGTCTGCGAGACCTGGGGACCTTGGAATACGGCTTCGTCGAAAGGATCTCCAACCTTGGTCTGGCTGGTGAACTCCTTGAAACGTGCCAAAAACTTGTCGTAGATGCTTTCTTGGACGTAGATTCTGGTACCGGCACAGCAGCCTGTATATACGAGCATCAATAGTTAGTCAGGATGTTTGAGTATTTGCTCATTCTCATTTGTGATTACTGAAATAAAAATGTAGCATACATTGGCCGTGGTTGAAGAAAACTCCCTTGTGGGCCCATGCGACAGCTTGGTCAATGTCAGCATCATCAAAGATGATGTTGGGCGACTTGCCACCGAGTTCCAAAGTGATCTTCTTCAAGTTGCTTTCGGCAGAAGCCTTCATAATCATGCGGCCAACATTGGTGGAGCCAGTGAAGGCGACCTTGCCGACTTTGGGGTGACGAGCCAGCTTGTCACCAGCAATGTGACCGTAGCCAGTAATGATGTTGACGACACCAGGAGGGAAACCAGCCTCCTTGATGAGCTCAGCCAACTTCAAGGCGGACAAGGGGGTCAATTCAGAGGTCTTGAGGACAACGACGTTGCCAGTGCAGAGGGCAGGACCCAACTTCCAGCCAGCCATCATTAGAGGGAAGTTCCTGGAAACAAAAAACACATTAGGATTTCATCATTCGCATAGTACACGTTAAATCCCAGCTCAGCAATGACTTTCAATTCCTGCTTACCATGGGATGATGGCACCGCAAATACCGATGGGTTCGTGACGAGTGTAGGACAACTTGCCCTCAGTCTCGATCACCTTTCCGTGCAGCTTGTCGGCAAAGCCAGCAAAGTAGCGAAGAGTCTTTGCAACTTCGGGAATATCATAGCCCTTTGAGAATGCAATACCCTTGCCGTTGTCAAGAGTCTCGATCTTGGCAATTTCATCCACGTTCTGGTCAACCAAGTCAGCAAGCTTGTTCATCAAACGGGCACGCTCACGAGCAGAAGTCTTGCTCCAGACTTCTCTGTAGGCCTTCTCGGCAGCATCCACAGCAGCGTTGACCTGAGCTTCCTCGGCTACACCCAAGAGAAAAAGCGAGCGTTAGTCAGCCGTCAATGCCTATGCGTCGTGTCAAAGGTTCAACAAAAAACAGAAAATAGAACTTACCAGCTTGGACAGCGCAGATCTTTTCGCCAGTGGTGGGGTTAATAACATCGATGGTGCTGGCACCTTCAACGAACTCGTTGTTGATAAAGAGACCCGTGTTGACTGCGCGCGTACGCGTAAGGGAAAAAGGAGAAAAAAATCAAGATTAGTCTCCTTGTCGGCAATAATAATCTCCATCCAAATCTACGGTTCGCCGGATCATTTCTGCCAAAGGAACTTACAGGTCAACTTGTCACCCTTGGAAGTGATGGCTTCATGAGCAAATTTAACGGTCATTATGCTTGTGAGTATGTAGCAACGAAGAAGAAAAGAGGCTGTGTGGAGAGAAGAAAAAGAAGAAAAGTGGGCGCGAGGTGGGAAAATGGCGGGTTTTTATAGGCACATCCCAGGTCTCCCACGGCCATGTAAAAACCGAGAACTTTAAATTCTATTTCGACTCACTGAGTTTGGTTATAGGACATGCCATATACTACTAGTTGGTGTCTCCTTTGTTGTTGTCTGCAATGTAACGGTTGCACCCCATTCAAGGCGCTCAACTTGTACGGATCCCACCATCAATCCGTGTGATCTGCCCCACTTCTCCTTCTTTTTCTCGCTCGCTATTAGTTGTACACCATATATCAGGAAAGCTCACACACCAGACATGAGGTCGTGCGGAGAGTGACCTCCTATAATGTGTACTTTGTACAGTACTTACTATAAAAGTAGATGTGGAGAAAAAAGGCCAGCGCGCCCATTTCCTGCGATTTTTTAGGCCGTTGTGTTACCAGACTAATCACCCGAATTATCCGAGCATAAAAGTGGGTTTTTACGAGCTTTGCTGCATACTGCAATTACAGGAAGTACTAGTCTACAGTACCAAGAAATAGAGTATCCGCCCATCTGCATCACCCAAAAGTTGCATTTTTAAATGGATAATAATTAGAGTTGCCCGATTTCCCTTTGCCCCCCCCCTTCTACTCGCCTTCCTTGCATCTTATCGTCTTATAAACATCTTACCTACCAACTGATGCTATAGATAACACACATTATGCAAGGATCTAGAGGGCGCAACATGCTTGTTTCAGGTTTGATTGGTGCAGTGAGGTTCGGGAAAAGGTACAATTTAAAAAATAAGCCTGAATCTTGAACTAGTTTCGCTAGAGTGATGGAACACTCCATTATGACGCTATACTTTAAAACTCTTTAGTGCTTTACTAATAGGCCATACCTTTTACGTTACTTCATCCCTGACATGTTTTATTTCTGAAGGCAATAGAACCAGCAACTTGTGCTTACAAAGGAGAGCAGGACGTTTGTTCGTTTGTATTATAAACAAATACAGTAAACTAACTTGCAGGAATGCAACAACGAAATATATTATGTAGTAGGTGTATTATAGTACCGGTACAGGAATCGGTTCATTGTGCAGATATTATGTCCCCATCAAGACAGGATATTATGCAGGTGATGATGATAGTTCTTCTTGTAGTCGGTACCCAACAGTATGTACGAGTCAACAGGCTTTCATCTCCCTTCAATGAATTTTCTACCATCAACAATGCAGAAAATGCAAGAGACACGATTGTGTGTATCAACGGATGTATGTAATGCGTACGTGTATGTATTACAAAAACAGATCTCTAAATATATATGTGTTATTTACAAGCAGGTCAGGTGTTGGTAATGTGCGTAATGGTGGTGGTACATAAGAATAAGAATGTGATCCTACACCCTAGAGCGGGTTGGTTGGTTTAGTGAAGTTTGTGCATGTGTATATGCGTGCGTGTGTTGTGACCCGCAGTACCATTTTTCTTTGGAGGAAAAAAGGAAGGAAGGAAAGAGGAGAAGGTATGTATACAAAATACTACTACTGTGGCCGCCGTATCAACAACTTGATGTCCCATGCCAATTTCTCGCGACAGATATCATAATACCTTTTGAAATGGGCTTTGACTTGCTCTACCTCATGCTCAAGTGCAGCAAACATCGTCAAAATTTGCACTCGTCCTCCTTGCTCGCGAGTATAGTAAACTACCTCAAGCATGCTCATCACTTGTTGCATGCTGGTAGGCAATGAGCCAGGATAATCGAGAATGTTCGCCAGTGTCGCCTCGGTGATAATTACTCGGCCACAATCGTCACTGTTGCTAGGAGACAGGAGTGGCTGTGGTGCTTGTCTCATGTGATACACGATAAAACAACCCTGTAAACTCATCATTTCTGGGCTAGAGATATTCGCCTGAATTTCTGTTACTTGGATATCGCGTCGTGCAAACTCGGATTCGGCAACCCGATCAAGGACGTGTTGTTTGTAGAGTCGTGCCACAGCGGGTGGAAGGTCAATTAGGACGCAAGGCTTCAATCCCGCAACAAGGAAACCGATTTCGCCGAAAAGAAAAGCGTCATGAAGATCAGGCGTGTTAAGCAAATGCTGTTGATCTGATCGTAGGAAATTGTAAAAAAAGTCTTCTTCCAGTCGCTGGTACTCTTGAATTAATGTTGCATCGTCAAGGTCATTCTTGTCTTCTGGCATATTCTTTGTGGGTAAAAAACGGCCCTTCGGCAAAGCGGGGGCCTATAGAAATTTTCGATATACGATGACCCTTGGCTAGGACCACCGCATAGTAATATTCGTGTTCGCAATAGACATTTTTAGCGAGTGGACATTGAACCTTGTACACTCAGCTCTTCTTCATGGATGCAAATGCCCACTGCGGGGGAAAGTTGCGTAGGCGGATATTTAGCGGATATTAGGCGGATCAATCTGACGGATGTTTGGGCACATCATGATGAGATGGTGGTACAAATGTTTCCCAACATGGACCTCGTTCGGGCTACTTGGCATAGATAGATAGCGAATTGACAGATGTCACATTGCGGCGTTGTTATAACTACGCGGATGCAACATTTACACTTTGTCATTATATTTTTTTGTCATTAGTTCATCGAATCTTTGAAACATATGTCAACATAATGATCTGGTTTTGCCGCATGTGTGATTTCCATTACATGATGTTCGAGCACCCCTCTCACTATATCTGCACGTGCTGGTCCGTGAAAAGCATATATATTGTAAGTTACTATGATAAAATTGATTAAGATATAAAAAAGATTATCTACTTGGAAATCACCTTAAAGCTATTTCTTCAAAGAAGCGGACAGTGCGTGGACGAACCTCCAGAATACATAGTGCTTAAATAAGGGCTTGAAGCAATCCACAACAACGTCGTGTAGCCCTTATCGCAAAGACCTGACGTATGCTACTACCTCGTTTTGAAACTTTGCTGTACTTTCTTTGCGCTCCTGCGTATGTGTTTGGTATGCTGACGATCGTCTTGATATAAGCCTAAGCCTGTTCTTTTGATTTCTTCACTATATCTCTATCAAATCCATTTGCATTTTGCAAGAACATTTTGGCGATGGTTGGAATTGTATAATAGCTGACAACATGGGATCTCTTGTAGTAACTTTTACTTAATAAACTATTAACTGATTCATCATCGCCAAATCATCATTTATTCGTATAACTTCCATCATTCAAAATATTTAATGAGTCTACTATTTGATGTGCCAACCTTTTTGTATTACTTCGTACATGTAAGGTATGTAAACAAGGCGTCATACAGTAATTATGTTTGGCTGCTTCTCGATCCCGTCCAATCAATCGCGAACTTGAGTATCGTCAAACTCGTTTCGTCTGTGATAGACGAAGAGTAACACTATTCATGCGTTTTTGTCGTAGTGGAGATGCTTCTGGCAGTGGATGTGTTGTTCGGCCCACACATTTCATGTTAAGCAACAAGTGATAGCAGTGGACGGCTTGAACTTGACGATACCTTGTTCCAATTATGTTTGTGGTAAAGTCATATTAAACCATTTTCGATTGCTTTGTTTCCGAACTGCTCGTTTGCCAAAGTCTCACCGACGACCATAAAAAAATAGATACATTTAGTTAGCGCCCTTGTAGTAATTTGATCAACTAACGAGAACAATTCTATGTCCAAGGTAAGCTTACTTCGTGTGTAGCTTTCTTCTTGCTACTTGCGGCAAGCTCTTTGTCTTATTTGTCGTCTGCTTTGGGGCAGTTTTCGGCATTATATGAGCGCTTCCTTGTCTGTTTCGCTTTAGGGAACATATGACAAGAAGTCCTTGTTTTAGTCTACATGCCAGCGCGATATCACAGAGAAAAGAAGAAAGAAAACAGGCAACAAAGAGGATCTGCCGATAGGTCTTTCGGAAACCCGGCAGTCGGTGTGCCGGTTATCATGAACTAAATTCATGCATTAGTTAGTTAAAGCTGTTATTTCACATACTAACGTGTTTCTTAGAGAGCGGAAAAAGAATAAGAGTGGTGGCATGGAATGATGAATTAACTCACTTGATGATGGTCTTCCAAAATTGTTAATGACGTTCTGCCAACCGCCTAAAATAGTACAGGGAGCAAAGCCTCGCATACTCTGTGCTATTTACTGATGCGATGTCCATAATACTGGAAGGTTGCACCTGTAAAAATGACTTGTCAGGAATATGTAGACATTGACGCGCCTGTCGTGCCAGGATCTGGATGCGCTACAAAGTCGCTGAAATTGCTTGGCACTGTTGGATGCTGGTAATACGAAGGTTCAGGGATAAAGAAGATATGAGAGAGAAAGAGCTTCTCAGAGAAAGAGAAAGCAAAAGAGAAGAAACAGACTTTGCTAGTAGCGCTTGATGAGATGGAAGTACGGAATGCTTTATGTGCTCACGGCAGGTTTATGCAGGTGGATGTCAACAACACAATTTAAAATTGATTGGGTACCAGATAAGACATTACAGTAAAGGGACAACATCGTGCATACCACATCAAGCTTCTTGGTCGCAGAAGCCAATCGACTTAAAAACGCCTGATAAACACGATTGGCCGCCCCTTCCCTAAACGCCATTTTCTTTTATGTACAGTATATACTCGTGCTTGATTGGACTTTATTTTATTTTTTTGCGTGTGGTTTCAGTCAATTTTTTTGTTTTGCTTGAGTATTTTCTTTGCGTTCTTGATCGCCTCCTTTACACTTGCCATGACAGTGTACGACCACCAAGGGGTGATTTGACACGTATTTGTATAGCGCAATTATATATTCACCAAGAACTCTACACGTTCTTGAAGTTGACTGATGCTCCTTGATTGTATTCACAACAGCGATACTGAGGTCCAAGTTTAGAGGTGGCGAGCCGCAATTCTTGATTATGATACGAGCCTCTTCCATAGCGGACACATTAGCGTCTGCTGCAGCGTCCTTCTTAGTTCCAAATGTTGTAAACGTACAATGTACAACATGTGTCTATTTATGAGCCGCTTTTGTAATTAAATCGTGCCCGCGAGTTTCTATGATATATCGCAAAGCTCTTCGAAAGCCCATCGAGTAGCCAATGTTTGTTTCTGAGACCATACCACGGTTTTTGCTGTCATCTATTGATGAGATGCCTCGAATAGCTATAACGACTGGTAAAAACAAAATCATTTCAATCATTGTTTTCTTCCTTTCAGTGGATGACATTTCCTTCGTTGAAGGTGGTATTGTTTGTTTGATACGAGAGAACATGAATTGGCCGCATAAAAGAGTAGATAGTTGATACTGTAGTCGCTGCGCTCTGTACAGCTGTTTAAAACGTGCCGAAAACTGTATCTTGATGTGGTACATCCTGGTCTGTAATAGCAGCTTAATGGCTTTATCTTCAGTTTCGTTTCGTCCTGCTACTTTATTTCATTGTTAGCTGCTAATTTTACATCATTCTGTGAGCAATACGTCAATGTTCTCATACAGTCTGCTGAAGTTGCGTCTTATTTTATATTCATCACATACTGTATCTCTTTTGTACAACCGCTGCCTTCGATCTAAAGTGGTACTGATTTACTTTGCTGCCAGACGAAGATCGTTTTGATTTCCTGTTGAAGCAGCAACATCATTTTTATAAAGCAATACAGTACTTTGCGTTTCTTTAAGAATCAGGTAGCTGGGGAGAACTATCGCGATTGCGCAGGGAGAAGCTGAGGGCAATTAAATTGATCAATTATCATATTGATTGGGTTGCTGACAGTCGTGAATTTACGTTTCCTTTTTCCTGATGTTCTTCCTAATAAGTAAGTTAATAGGTTAGCCTGATGCACCTGTACTGAGGACTCAGTACCATCAGATTTGTTATGGGAAGCGATTATAATAGGCATATCAGCAATGTTGTGCTAGGCATTCATACAAAATTAAGGTTGCGTTAAGCATTGTGTGACTTAAAGATCGGCAAGCTGTACTATCTACTTCCTTGAATAAGGACTCCTCTCCCACTTTTCCTTCTTCCATGTTATACTGTCCTTCTGGAACTGTTTGTCCCTGGGGGCCTTGTATAAAAGAAGAAGAACTTGAAAAATGCTTGCGCATCTTTTGAGGTGTATGATTTTTCTTAGCTAGCGTCCGTTGCTTGTCACCGCGTACAAAGGAAGCGTCCAAGCAGAACACATTGTTTCATAGCAGGGTGCACACAGCTATAGTACTGCTTCATCAGCTTCCATCAAGAAAACCGGTATATTAGCTGTCTTGGAGCTAGCTTGTAGTCAAAGGTAATATAAAAGAAACGTGCGACATGATATTGTCATGGTAGAGGATGAAGAATCCAGGCTTAGCCCCATGGTGGCTTCAACCCAGCCTATATGGCTTATTACTGTATCGCACACGCACATATAAAAAGACAGATACTTTCTCATTTTCTGAATGCTATATATGATGTTGAAGAATTTCGAGAAACTTTGTCTCCATCTGTAGCAACAGCCACTAAGTCCATCAATGCTCACTCTTAAACTTTTGACAGCTGCAACTCCGCTCCGCTTGATTTTTTTTTTGAAGAATTTTTTTTAGGTTTTGCTTGTTTCGAACGTCTACAACAGCACAGTAATGGGAATCAGAAAGCCATCCAAAAGCAAGCTTCGACGTTTGTCAAAGAGAGCAGAAAAAGAAAACGATGCAGTAGCACCCGTTGATCAAGTAGCCGATGCCGAGATCGACAGCGAAGACGACGAAGCACCAGAGGCTGTTCCTTTAGAACAAGGTAGTGATGTCCAGGACGACGACGACAACGACGGCGAAGGTGCAGACGAAGAACTTGACGACGACGATGAAGTTGACGAATTAGAGTCGGACGAACAAGTGCAAGCGTCAGAGAAAGAAACGCGCCCTCGAATTAACGATGAGGTATCAATATAACCTATGGGTGTTTATGATTGTTTGAGCGATCAGGGAAGAAAAGGATCGGTGAAATGTGTTTTATCGAGTGATCTTTATTCTTATTCTTTTATATATAATCAGGAAGCTATGGTTCGAATTACAGACGAATTCAATTTGAAAAAGTTACCCTGGATTGAAACAATGACAGTAACCTCTTCGAAACCTGTCGAGATCACCGATATCAACGATGACATGGCACGAGAATTGGCGTTCTACGAACAAGCGCTGGAGGCTGTCAAGATTGGCAGAGAAAAGGTGCTGGAAGCAGGCCTGCCGTTCTCTCGACCTGATGATTATTTTGCTGAAATGGTCAAGAGCGAAGAGCACATGGCAAAGGTAAGATATCGTGAATGTTCGTCAGAGCAAGTCCAGTCCTAATTCACCTTTTCGTAAATCATTCAAGGTTCGACAAAAGTTATTGGATGAATCGGCACAACTCAAAGCATCCGAGGATGCAAAGCGTCAACGACTTCTCAAGAAGTACGGCAAGAAGGTGCAGGTTGAAAAGCAGTTGGAGCGACAAAAGCAAAAGACCGACACGCTTGACAAGATCAAGCTGCTCAAGCGAAGTATGTATACGATGGGCATCGGAAAGGCATATGGAAACAGTTGGCTAAACAAGATGAACTGTGCATTTCTTGAAACAATAGAGCGGAAGGACGGCGGGCAAGACCTTACTGTCAATGATGATTTTGATATTGCACTAGAAAAGGCCGACAATAGCAGCAGCAGCAAGAAGCAAAAGACGGGCAAGGGAGAAAAGTCAGTGAACAAGAAGCGAGAGACCAAGAACACCAAATATGGCTTCGGCGGCAAGAAGCGCAACAACAAGTCCAACACGGCTGAATCTTCGGCAGAGCTGGGCAACTTCAACAAGATGAAGGGCAAGCCCATCTACCTTGGCAAGGGCAGAGGAAAGGGCAAAGGTCGCAAGTAAGGCCCCCTTTCCTCCCCTCCTTCACCCACTTACGCACACACACACACACACACACACACGCTCTCTCTCCCTGTCTTCCTGCCACTCTATTAACACTTTATTAAAAAATTGCATGCATCTGTTTTATTCCTTATTTTGTATTGTACATCTCTCACCCCTTCATTCCATTTTTTGTTGTTTGTTTTATCGTCTGCTACTACATTAAAAAATGTGTCCTTTTCATTGTACCCGCCAGCCATCGAGTGTTACACGCTTCTGCAAAGTGAGTGTCTCGCCAAATGTCGCCAGGTGTCCCGGGTCAGCGCAAAGCTAGTGGGAGAACTATGAACCCAGCCTCTCCGTCGTCGGGTCTTGGCCGATCCTGTCTTTTTCTGAGGAGTGCTCATCATGCATCACATATTTAAATCAGGTAGACTCCGAGCCTTGCTGCCTGCCTGTCTGCCTGCCTACTAACTACAATAACTTGCTTGTTTGACGTCATGCCACTTTTGGTCATCAAACACTATATCTCGTCGCTGACGCCCCAACCACTCCTTTTGCACAGCCTCTTCCCTTCATGTCACATTCACCAACCCTTTTCAAAAGCGCATTGCTCAAGTCTGCTGCTGCCCACAGCAGCGATCGCAGAAATCCTGAAGAATCCTCCGACGATGCCGCGTCCATAGCCTCCTACACTTCCGAACCTTCCCTGCAAACGGCCAAAGAAGAGCTGATTGAACAAGCTAATGCGGCTCCAGCACCTGGATTGCAACGCCCGCCTATTACAAAAACGTTCTCTGTACCGACGACCACGACTACTGCTTCGTCAGGCAAACATAGCATCACATATCAGCTCAACAAGCACCGGCGGATTCTTTTCAAAGCACGCATGTCCAAGTTTGATATATCCAATCCTGAAACGTCGAGCGATACGTTTCGAGGATTCTACACTCTATTTTGGATTGTCATGGGAATTTACATTATCCAAAGCGGCGTCCGTTGCTATGAGCAAGAGGGCGTTGTGCTTAGTCTCGGTTTCTTCCGGCTCTTCTCCAAAGACGGACTGGCGTTGCTGATATCGGACATGGCCATGGTTGCAACGACAGTGACGAGTGTCATGTTCTCAAAGCTGCTGGTGTGGGGTGTCATTCCATACGAGCCCGTAGGCGTTGTACTGCAGCACGTGTGTCAGACCGTGTTTCTGTTTCTTAACATATATTGGACATTCTGGAGGTAATTGTTGCTATTTGCTATTAATATAACAGGGAGTGATAACAACCGGATGTGTTGTGTTGGTCTTTGTGCGATCCCCATAAATGGGAAAAAGGGGTTGGTCATTACAACAGCAGAAACTGGTCAACCTTTCTTGTTAGATGGGGATTTGTATACATAATAATAATGCATGTGTATGCTATTTAATAGGGAATGGCCGTGGGTGCAGTCCGGATTCTTCACGCTGCATACGATTGTCATGATGATGAAAATGCACTCGTACACGAGCCTCAACGGCGAACTGTCTATCCGATATAGGCGCCTTAAATATTTAAAAGAACACGTTCCGAAATGGATCACCGAACATAAAGGCGACAACGACGACAGCAGCAAGAGTCAAGAGCTGAAGGAGATGGAGACGGAAATGACGTTCCTTGAAGACGAGCTTGTTCATGGCAACGTCCGTTTTCCTGACAATGTCACATTGCTGAATTATTTGGATTATTTATTGGTACCCAGCTTGGTATATGCGTTAGAGTATCCGCGTACAGACAGGTACTGCCAGAACCTAGATGTTTCGCGCTGCTTCTTATTCAATAGCGATATTCACCGAGTTTCCTTCTGTTCTCAGAATCCGACCGTGGTATGTCCTGGAAAAGTCTCTGGCAACACTGGGATCGTTCCTGTTGCTCTATGTAACAACCGAGAGATACATCTTGCCCAAACTTTACGACCCTGACATGTCTGATTTTCGTGTCATTGTCGAGCTTCTGTTTCCGTTCATGATCAACTACCTGTTTATATTCTATATCATTTTTGAGTGTATCTTGAACGCTTTCGCAGAACTGAGCAGGTAATGCGTGTTTGTTGCTGTTACTGCTGTGATAGCTTTGGATCTAACCTGCGATTCTTTATCTTCCTCACAGATTCGCCGACCGCAACTTTTACGACGACTGGTGGAATAGGTTAGGAGGAAAAGACATTTATTGGGGGGTGGGGGCTGTTAGAAGACAGTAGCCCATCTGACAAAACTTGCTGCATTTTACTAGCGTATCTTACGATGAATTTGCCCGCAAATGGAATAAGCCTGTGCATCAATGGCTCCTGCGCCATGTCTATGCACAATCGATGGAGTCGTATCAACTGTCAAAGTGGAATGCAACCCTCGTAACGTTTTTGTTTTCGTCGTGTCTCCACGAGCTGGTTCTGGTGATCGTGACGCGTCGTGTCCGCATGTATCTGTTTGCTATGCAAATGTTTCAGCTGCCCCTGATTGTCCTTGGCCAACACCCATTAGTCAGAAAGCACTCCACCACGGGGAACGTGCTTCTTTGGCTAGGCATGTTTATTGGCCTACCGTTACTTGCGATTTTATATTGTCGCGAAGCCTTCTGGTCAGACGCCATGTTTGGCGTAGGTGATCAGACCATAGACCATCAATAATAAAATAAGTAAAGCTCTTTGTTATCTCCTTGTTATCTCTGAAAAGAACATAAAAAACGCCGCCATACACCGATGCGAGGCGGGTCCTTGCAGAAAAACAGAGCCCTTTTTTTTCGCACGACTTTAGAAAACCGCACGCGTGTGTGCAACATCTCTCTCTCTCTCTCTTTCTTCTTTATCCCCCTCCCATTCAAAAAGGAAAACCACAATGGCCTTGTATGATCCCAGCAGCTTGGCTAATTTGTCCGAAGTCCGAACAACTCATATTCATTTGAACTGGAACATCTCGTTTGACGAACGCAAGATTTCGGGTCATGTTGTTCTTGACCTGCTTACCGTCGCCAAGGTCGATAAGGTCGTGCTTGATACCAGCTATCTGGATGTTGCCTCTGCTTCACTTGACGGTCAGGATTTGAAGGTGAATAACACACACATTTAATAGCGTGTCAATGATAACAACAACAACAACGTCAAAGAAGAGTGTTGTCCTGAACACAAGCCAAATATATGTTAGTTCCATGTCGCGGACCGTCATCCCTCTTTGGGTTCGGCTTTGACGATTGAATTGCCGCAAACTGTCGAGCAAGGAACCAAGTTAAAGGTGAAGATTGATTACTCCACTACTGAAAAGTGCACTGCTATCCAGTTTTTGGAGCCAGAGTAAGTTTCGAGATGCGCAGAAAGGGAAGGGAAAGTATAGGGTGCTGAATGAAGGGCGGCGGGGAGTAGCATTGATCATACATTAACCCTGACGCGAGTTGACAATAGACAGACACTCGGCAAAAAGTTTCCTTATCTGTTTTCTCAATGCCAAGCTGTAAGTGAAAGCAAACGGGTCGCGAGGGTGGATCCACTTGGCTGATAAATAGACTTTAACTCGAGTTTTCTGATATGACATGCAGATTCACGCGCGTTCGTTTGTGCCCTGCCAAGACTCACCCGGTGTCAAGGTCACCTATTCTGCTGATGTAACCTCGCCTCTGCGCGTCTTGATGTCTGCTTTGCAAACGTCGCAGGAAGATGTCGCTGGCGGTCTCAAGACCTATCACTTTGTTCAAAAGACGACAATGCCCAGTTACCTGATTGCCATTGCTGCTGGTAACCTCGAGGGCCGTGAGATCGGTCCACGAAGCACTGTTTGGTGTGAGCCTGAAATGGTGGAGGCGTGTGCCTGGGAATTCAAGGTGATTGAATTATTTTCTTTTGCATTATGACCTTGGATGAGTGTGCAAACATAAAGAACCCAACCGCTAAAAGAAACGATATGTAGGATACCGAGTCGTTCATTGCCACAGGTGAAAAGTTGCTGACAACATATGAATGGGGTCGTTATGATTTGTTGGTTTTGCCGCCATCATTCCCTTACGGCGGAATGGAGGTAAGGTTTCCCGACACAAAGAGCGATGGGAGCTCCGGGCGAAATGAAATAACACCACTCCCATAAAAAACTATTTTCGCCTTTTTTGTAACTAATTTATTTATTTATTTTTTTGCTGATAACAGAATCCATGCTTAACTTTCGTAACTCCTACAATCGTGACCGGTATATAAAAAGAAAGCATCTTGTATGTGGTAAAGGATCATAGGGAGACTGACCCGTGGTATTGTCTTTATTCTGTCGTTAGGTGACCGCAGCGCGGTTGATGTCATTGCGCACGAAATCTCCCACAGTTGGATGGGTAACTTGGTGACGACCGGTAACTGGGTAACTATGAAAAAAACCTGTTGTGTTGCCCATGGCATATTAGTGCGATTGCTAACGAAAGAATAACTCGTAGGAACACTTTTGGTTGAATGAGGGCTGGACCGTCTTTGTCGAACGCAAGATCCTCGCTTACCTGCACGGTGAACTCGAAAGACAATTCAGCGCTATCATTGGTAACTGGGAATACAATAACGGAGTGTGGATGATAGCTCCAAGCGCGAGATTTTTAATGCGGAATGTATTCTCTAGGCTGGAAGGCATTGAAGGAAAGCGTCAATTTATTCGGTGCTGATTCCCCTGCCACCATTCTTAAGCCGGACTTGAGCAGTGGCATTGATCCAGATGACTATTTCAGCTCTATTCCTTATGGTATGCTGTTTCACCTGCCCCAAATTATTCGAGCTATCACGCTATGAATCCTAACAAAAGAATGTTAATAGAAAAGGGCTTCAACCTGTTGTATCACATCGAAAAGACCGTGGGTGGACCTGCCGTATTTGAGCCTTTCATGAAGGCTCATGTCGAGCAATTCGCATCCCAGTCTATTTCTACCGAGCAATGGAAGGCATTCCTCTACAAGTACATGGAAGAACACCACGGCAAGGAAACGGTCGACAAGTTGAACACGATCGATTTTGATACCTGGATCAATGGCAAGGGCATGCCCCCAGTGGATCCCAAGTTTGACACTACGTTGGCCGATCAGTGCTATGCACTTGCTACGCGCTGGGACGAAGCAAGAAACTCGGACGATCTATCTGGTTTCGCACCTTCTGATATTGAAAAATTCACTTCTACACAAAAGAGTATGTACATGGATCTGGAAATGGAAGTGGGGGATCACAGAAGGGACAAAAAGAAGGAAAAGAGCGCTAAACTAACATGTGAATATAGTTGTCTTCTTGGAACGATTAACCGACTGTGAACCTCTGCCACACCGCCTTTTGGCTAAGATGGACGAACTGTACAAGATGACAGAAATCCGCAACGCTGACGTCCGATTCCGCTGGCAACAGCTTTGTGTGATGGCCAGCTACAAGCCTATATATCCTCACATCGTTGAGTTCGTGACCGAGCAAGGCCGTATGAAGTTTGTCAGACCACTGTATCGTCTCTTGTACAAGGCTGAGGGTGGCGCTGAGTTGGCCAAGGAAACTTATCTCAAGCACCGCAAGTTTTACCATCCCATTGCTTCAGCATTGATTGAGAAGGATATCGGACTTAAGGAATAAATGAATTACGGATTGTATCTATTTTGTATTGTGAAAAAATGACGATAAATGAGGTAGCAGATACTAGTCTTGTGCGTCTCTCTTTCCATGGCTAAACATCCATGTTTTGATCTTCCAATCCGTTCTGATACTAAAAAAACAATCTGAGTAGATTTAGATCGCTCGGACCCTTATAAATCATGATATCGTCCCGTTAGATGATTGCTATTAGATAAGTAACTTGATTTTGCTGGCAATGAAAATACATCGCTATTGTCTCTCGCTTCTATAACCACGCAACACGGGTACAACGCATAATAATATACACAAGCGGCCAATACAGAACACCTTGTCAAATGGGATTCCGGACCAAGAAAGAGCGAATTGAAAGCAGCACCAATCTGTACATTCGCTTTGTTAACGAGTGCCGCCAAGATCGCCTTCGCGGAAAGCCACTGTTCCCAATGACCGTCGAGGATCTTTGTTCGTACATCGATTACAAAATTCAGCACTGCAAGTACAAATCCATGCAAAAACATATTTCTGTGCTACAGTGTCACCCGAAGCATGATGATCATTGGAGAAAAGAAGTGTATGAAAATTTAACGGTTATCAAGAGAATGATTCATTATCGAGAATCAGAAGTTCTTGCGACGCGTCCTCCTTCCCCTGTCCCTGATATTGAAGCTCTCTATGCTGGTGTTAACCGTCAGGTCGTGCCTAAACCAACAAGAGGTAAGCTATAACGCCGTAGTAATCCGGGACACCCGCGTACGTGCTTGGATACGATAAAAATGTGTAGATGCTAACGTTCTATTCGTAAAATAGGGGTTATGATTTCTGCAGTGAAGCCACCGACACCATCACCATCACGGCATCAACAGGAAGTAAAAAATAGGGGCCCACTTGCTCTGACCCCAGAGAAAATAGTACAAGCGAAGCGTAAAATTGAGGATACAGAATATTTGTCGCCGACGAAGAAAAAATGTGTATACAACGGCAGCACGCGAATGATGCAGATCAATGTCAGCGAGTTAGCAAGTAAAGTGCGGATCTATCCTGACGTGACGCCAATCCTTCAGCGGCCGCGACCTGTGGATCCACCTCCGCGTAATGTCGTAGTGCTTATCGGAAAGGACCCTACCAACTGCTGATAAGCCTTCTCCATTTTATTTCTTAAATAGCCCTTATGCTTGTATAATAATGCACAATACCCGCCATCACGTATAATTTAAATAATTGACGTTTTGAAACCTATCATAGCCACAATGCATAACGTTACACATATCATTTTGTTCTATACAACGGCCTTTGCCATGATGTGAAGTGGTTATTAACTATTTTGTTGGTATGTAGACTAGTGTATTATGTAAAGTATGTACAAAGATTATCTAATAAGCTGGCACTATCGCTAGTATCTGCCGTGCATTTCTACGGTAATACGTCTCCTTCACACTCATCCACTCGGGTATTGCGAATGGTTTAAAGAAGCCCGTTTCGTCCACTAACGTAGATTCGTCGCTGCTAAGCATAGACATCATGTAAACCCAAACTGTGTCAGGATACCGCTTGCTCATCGCACCAAACACCTTAATTGCGCTTTGCTGGAGCTCAACGTGTAACCGCTCATCCAGGTACCACTTGATCTCGTCCATCATTTCTGGTATCATAGTCGCTTCCACAAGAGCATGTTCTGCCACCGATTTAAGAGCCAAAAGGATAGCATTGTGCAGGCGATGTACGTAGGAAAATATTGAGTAATGATAGCTTTCACTGCGGCCCTGTTTCAACAGTTCCTTAAACTTTGGCCAGAAATCTTTGACACGGTTGGATATGAAGTCGTTGAGCGACTCTGCAATAGATCCAATGACTGTCACCGCTTGAAGCACTACCATGTTGTCGTCGTCGGATAACCGTTGAATGATATGTGTCCAAGTTTGATTCACAAGAACACCGACCTTATCAAGGCGATGCGCTAGTACCTTGGTTCCTGCAGCAAAGAGACCAAGCATCTCGACTCGGAGTTGCGGTGATGATGCGGTCAAAAAGTGGCGTCCTTGTGTCATGATAGATAAGGTCATTTGCTGTGCTCGCGAAAGAGGTTCGGGTGTATCATCAGGAGGTCTAGTGGGTCCTCCATTTTCATCGTCAGGAAGCAAATCGTTGGGATCCATCGATGGTGTTTTTTCGTTTTTCTTTTGACGGTCCAGAAAGTACTGCCCAATCTCACCCATAGTGGCTGTTTCGGTAGAGACATCGTCCGTCGACGTGTTTGATTCAATCAAGTCACGGATTTCGCTCGATAACTGGGGAACCTTTGGTTGCCGCTGCTGCTCTCGGTTGTCGACTGACGCGTCCTTGTCAGATTCAAGTAAGGCCACATTTTTTCGATACACCACACGGACAATCTCAGTCAAGACGCTGCACAACTGCGCACATGACCAATCGTCCATATGATATCCCTCCAAAGCGTCAAAAACTTCTTCCACTGTATCTTCCAGGTAATTGATCGTTCCAGGACCTCCGATGCGGATTAGGGCTTTCAACACTAGTGGCGCGCGTAAATTATCCTCCAATACAGATATCCGTTGTGAGACCATGTTGATAATGTGATCGATATTCTCGACCGCAAGCTGCTGTGCCCCACGCTGACCGCAGACAAGCGCAATGGCATCCAGTGTAATCAAAGCGTACGTGTGTATGAAAACATTGGGCGATCCAAGATGTGCCAAAAGCGGATACAGTAGGGTAATCAGTTCGTCTTGAACATATTCAGCTTCCACAATACATGCCACGAGGCCCACAATCTGGAGTCCAAAGCAAGTTGCCAAAACCTCAGCAGTCTCAAGTTCTTTCTTGAGCTTGTGATATTGCCTTTCTCCGCGGACCACATTGGTACGGCTGTTTGTGGTTGGATCGATCACAAGGTTGATAATCTCATGCAGTATTCGTAATGCGGTTGCCTTGATATTGGATGCTTCTTCTCGGTCTTCTGCACTGCCCGCTCGCGCAAGCCATTGTGCGCTATCGGTGTCGCTTTCTGTTGCTGATGCTCCCGAAAGAAGGGAATGTATCATATATGCCGCCTGCGGCTGTACGTCCAGTTCTTGTTCTCGGAAACTGTCCATTAAGAGATCCAGCCAATAAGACAAACTACCGTGACGACCGATCACGTTCAGCATTCTTCCAGCTTGTGTTGCTGTACGGTCCGCTGCTAGATATTTGAAGCGGATTTTGGGATATACAAGTGATGGTCGATCCGGCCAAGTGTCATCGTCGCCGCCGTTGTCGTTTATATTTCCTTTTCCGTCCCCTTGAAATTCAATAAGCTTTGTGCTGTTCTGCCCCTTCTCCTCGAGGACGTTGATGCCATCTTGATCAATTTTAAATGCAGCCAGCCATGCGTCTAATGTTTTAGTGATGGTGCTATCCAGTACGCCTTGCGCATGACGGTTACCGAGTATCAAAACATAACCCGTGATAAGTGCCATTGCTGTCACTTTGTCGCCTTCGTCACCACTGATGAGTGTGCTCGGTATATATGTGACGCTGACTGCAAGGTTTTCTTTCAAAATGGGTATGATCGTCTGTCCGAACGAGGGGACTTGCATAATGTCGCGAATTTGCAGCTGAGCTTCTGATTTGACCTGGAGATATTCGTCGTCAAAATGTAGCACAATCGTCTTGAGTAATAATGACGTGCAATTGTCGAGTGTTCGCGAGCATTTTGTAAGCAACTGACCCGCAAATCGGACCATGGCGCGTCTAACCCGCCAGTCAGTGTTGTAGCTGCGGATATCAAGGATGAAATCGAGCTGGCCCTTGATTTTGCTTTTCGACGTTGCATAAAAGTTTTCGACGAAATCTTGCGTTTTGTCGACGTGCTGCTTTCCTTTAATATGTTTGGTCAGGTCATGCAGAGATTGGATATTTGGTACAACAGAATCAGGTGCGTGCTCGTCTTGCATAACAAATACAATGACGTTGCCAAGGACATCAAATGCTGTCGACAAGATCTGCTGGTTCTCTTTTTCTTGTTTCTGGTAAATTGTACGACCCAGTGCAGAAGTGATGCCTGGCAAAAAGACAGCAACTATATCGATTTCACCAAGCGCATCTAGAGTCAGCGTCGATAGTGCATGCATCGCGTCGATCCGTAGCTGCAGCGCGTCTCCACAACGAATGACATCTAACAGTGCAGTAATGCAGCCTGCCATCTGCGGCCGAAACTTGATGTCACGGAGAGCTTGATACAGTTCTATTTTGTCCTTGATCACAGATAAGCAGGTAGCGATGCACTGAACGGCGAGATGTCGAATTTCTTCTCCTGACTTGCTGGCGTCCATAAGATAGTTTGTAAACAGGATCATCAGCTGCTCCAAAAGCTGTGGCGGTGACGACGCGGTCCAATACGTTTTGTATAAGAACACTAATATGCATCGTAGCCATGCCTCTACCACGTTGTTGTACGACGAGTCGGCTTGTTTAATCCACTGAAGGACGGGCATAAGCGTTGTGAGGATAAAATTAATCAGGCGTTTATCGCAAATTGTCTCAACATTGGGTGTCGTGATTAGTGTGTCGCGCAACTGGTTCAGTTGCAATGTAACCGTGCGACTGACTTCACGCGTTGGAGGATTCGCTTGATTGCTTTGCAGCTCATTACGAATGGACAAGATCGGGCCGAAAAAGTCCAACGTTTCAACCGACGGTCTTGACATGCTATTACGTACAAGGACATAAGTAAAAGGGTCCCTCTAGAAAAGCATATGTTAGAAACTTACAATCTTTAAAAAATAAAATCACAAACAGATCGGTCTAAAAAGCAGCTATTTGTGTGTGCTACGTCGGTTTTGGCAAGAGGTTGATATTCTGAGTTTAGCAATAAACCAGCAAAACCACGGTTGCTTCTCGCTTCTCTCTTTCGCGCGTGCACCTTGTTTTCTAATATAATCGTCCGTCTTGTTTGAAAAGCGAAGAAATGGCCCAACAACAAGACAATCAACACCAAAGTCAGCCTTGGTACGTTACAAGTATACTAACAACTTGGCGTCAACCCCGTGTTTGGCTTTTTTAACCTTTTGATTTCACCTTCAGGCATGAATCATGGCAGCAGCAACCCCAACAACAGCCTTCGCAACAACAGGCCGATCCGAACTATAATCCACAAGCGTACGGAACTACAGATCCTAACTACTCGTATTATCAATATCCACAACAAGCAGGTGACCAGTCATACTATCAAAATTATTACCAATACCCATCGTCTTCCACATCTTCTGCACCACCTGCACCAGGTACTTCGCAGTACCAATACGATTACAGCAGTTACGGCTATCCCAATGGATCAAATTATGGAAGTTACGGCGATTTTGCGCAGTACTCACAACATCCACAACAGGCAGTTTCTGCTCCTCCTCCTACCGCAACTTCTGAAACACCGGCCTTTCCGTCAAATTCACAATACGCGTACAACGACAACTCTTATTACTATCCGAATGGCAGTAATAATCAGTGGAATAATCAACAAGCTCCCCCTCTCCCGTCTCAAACAGCAGCCACTACTACTCAGCGACATACAGCCCCAACAATGACTGCACGGGAGCCTCCAAGCTATATTAAAGTGTCTGCAACAGGTATCAACAAGTGAAAGAGTGAATAAAGTACGACAAAGAAGACGACATTTGCTTATACATGCATATGCTGATCAATAGATAAACCGAAACAAAAACCACCCGTTATGATGATGGGTAGCGCAAAAAAGTCTGGTAAGCCTGATAGTATGCAAGAAGTTTCATCATCTGCGGCACAGATCGCGGGTTCTTCGGATTCACCACTACCCAAACCTGCTTCATCCGGAACCACCCAGTCAACAGCACCATCAGCAAAACCACCATCGATGGAATCGTGGCCACCGTCTTTAAAGTATGTATATTTCGTCTATGTAAAGATGACTTTGCGTGTTTTGCTATATCTAGGAACATATTCTAAAAGTATATGCATTCATATAGGGAATATGTAGAAGAGGTATTCAACAATTGCTTACCTGAAAGACGCGATGAAGCAGAGAACGACCTGAGAAATTTGATATTGGAGAAGCATCGAGAAGGAACATTGATGACGACTGATTGGGCAAACTTGGATTTACCTCTGTAAGTGACTTGAGTTTATTGTCAAAAAAAAAAGCGGGAAACGGGTGTATTCACACTGTATAGCTAACTTTTATGATTTAGCGCATGCGGCGCTGCGCGGTTCAGGAAACCATCTTCTAAAAAGAAACAAGCGCAAAAGTACCAACCTAACGTCCCTATTTCGTCTAGGAAAAGGAAAGATCCGCACGGTACTCAGGCAGTATATGGAGACGACGAAAAGCGTCAAAGTAGGCTGAAAAGATTTCAACGTGAAGAGACTCCCCGCACGCATGTCGCACATAGTTTGGTAAGTTTAGTCCTTGTGAATGCTTACGCGATGCTGTTTTGTGCTGGTGAAGTACAAAACAGTTGTCTTCGCTGTTGATTATAAGGCTTATGGCTTTTTCTTCTTTTTTTCTGTTCTGTTTCTGTATTAGCAACATTTGGATATAAATCGACATGATTCTATTGTGGGCACGTCTTCTTCTTTAGAGAAGAATTACTTCCGGTTAACCTCAGTAAGTGGAAAAAGAGAGAGAGAGCGTTTGTGTTGTGTGTGTGTTTAAGAGCAAGGTTGGCTAACATCTGTGGGGGTTAAAAGGCTCCAGATCCGGCCACTGTACGACCGCCAAAAGTACTCAAGAAGACATTGGAGTTACTAAAGAAGAAGTGGCGGGATGAGCAAAACTACACATATATATGCGACCAATTTAAGTCAATGCGACAGGATCTCACAGTAAGCTACTTCAATAATATCTGGGCTTCGATGTGTAGTGCATTTACTCTGTTCTTTTTTCCTAATTATTAAACGCACAGGTACAACGCATACGTGACGATTTCACGGTAACCGTCTATGAAATTCACGCACGTATTGCTCTAGAAAAGGTAAGAAGATACTGCTTTTCAAATAGGTTTGGTCCTTGAAGTAATTAAGCATGGTGTTATAGGGTGATCTTGGCGAATACAACCAATGCCAATCTCAGTTAAAGCAGCTGTACGCCATGGGTATTCAAGGCAATGTCATGGAGTTTACAGCGTATCGAATCCTATACTACTTGCACACCCAAAACTGGTCTGGTAAGCAGCAACACCGATGTTTATAATACCTGAGCGAATATCAGGAAGCGTAAATCTCAGCACTGACACCGCTTTGCACAGACATCAACTCCATCATGTTTGAGCTGACACCTGATCAAAAGCATAATGATTTAGTAAAGCATGCGTTACAAGTACGTTCTGCTTTATCTACGTCCAACTACCATCGCTTTTTCAAACTGTATATGTCTGCTCCACAAATGGGTGGTTACTTGATGGACCAGTTTGTGGAACGGGAGCGAGTACGGTCTATGTTGCTCTTGTGCAAAGCGTAAGTACGGACATGATAGATGATGCATTGTTGTTTATTAATTTATGCTAATTTATTTTCTTGGGGGATGGTTGCAATTAATTCAGATACCGGCCTACAATACCTCTTGTCTTCCTTAAAAACGAGCTTGCTTTTGAAAATGACGAGGACGTAACAAAGTTCCTTAAAAGTCATCATGCATGCATCCTGTCACACGATGGAGAAGCCCTGGATACGAAGAGTGCATCTCTGAAGTTTGCAGAAGGCATCAAGCAGTTTTCGAAAATCGATATTAAGGGCCAAGTGTAAACAACATACATTGCAAAACTGAAAAAAGAAAAACACCAGTAAAAAACAAATGAAAAAAAAATTGAAGCTTTTGATTGATAATGCATGTGTGGACGGACATATATGAAAAGGATGGTGCGTATGTATGGTGCGTATATGTATAATGAAGTGTGTATGATTGTTGTTGTTTTGTGCATGCGGCTTGTGTACATAAAGTGGTGCTTTATAGATTATTTCTCCAAAATTGCATCAGGGCCTTGCCAAAGATTGATAAGAACAGCCAGAAACAGAATCAAAGAAAACCGATACCACCCCCAAATCTTTTGGATGACCATAACCAAGAAGCTCGACTGTTGATACTGATGATGGTGATGGTACGACGGCCGGCTTCGGCGAGACTGGTATGTTGTTGCCATGAATGCCTTTCCACGACCGCCGGTTACACCGGATCCGGATAGCTGTGCGTAGATTGATTCGGCTCCAGCGTAGCAGTGCTTTACAGATGGGGGATGAAATGACGGGGGACAAGATATGGATGCTGCAGGAGACGGAGGATCGTAAGTTGGATAATCCGCATCGGTGGTCGCACTTCTGCTGCCAACTGATGAATAATGTTTGTTACTTGGCATCCGAGTCATTAATGGGTGAACTGCATCAAGCTCTTTGGCCCATGCATCACGTATTTCATTAGGCAAGAGAGATACATATTCATTTGTCAAGGACATGCCGTCATTGTTTACTGATAAAGGCGACTGCTGCTGCTGCTGCTGATGATGATGATGATGATAATGCTCTTGCTCATGGTACTGTTGTTTTTGCTGTGATGCTTGTGGACGATCGAGTTTAACGCTTGTGATACTAGCTGGTGTTGTTGTTGTTATTGTTGCTAATGGTACTTGCTCGAGCTCTTTAGTCCATGCACGTTCTAATTCACTGAGAAGATTTGTTTGTGTGCTTATTGATGGCTGTAAGAGTGTCGGAGGCCTGAGTCCATTATCGTCAGTAGGATGTTGAACTAGGACTTTTTCATTGTCATTGTCCGGCTCGGCCATAGAATGGTCACAATATCGTGCGAGTTGTGATCGGTACTCCTCGACTGCTCCAGTTAGCCGTGTGATTTCATCCGCTTGTCGCTGACAAGCTGCTTGTTGCTTTTTGTACTGGTCATCCATTGCTTCGTAATTTGCTACTTCTTGTTGCCATCGGCTCAGATTCTGTGTTGCTTCATTTAGTTTAGTCTGAGCTGTTGTTTTTGTTGCTAAAAGGCGCTGGTTTTCTGCCTCTAATTCGTCGATCTGGGCCAGTAGCTCAACATCGGTGGCATCTACTGGTAGGGGTGATTCTGTTCGGGGACGTTGAGTCTCTTCGCGACGCTGATGCTCAATCGTTTCAATAGTCTGAGCGGCAGCATCCAACTGTTGTTGTAGGCGAACCATCTCGTCTTTCAATAATTGTACTCGTTCACCGCCGGCTATTCTTGCGGCGTTAAGATCTGCCAAGGTTGAGTCTAGTGATGCTTGCGTGGCTCGGTTTTTCTCGGTGAGCATTTGGACGATAGCGTCGTGTGCTTGTTGTCGTGGAATTAGTCGCATGGTACTGTTGTTGCTATCATCGCTGAATCCGCCGGGTGAATCGACACGCTGCAGCCACTGGGAGGCGTTTTCATGTGTGTCCCTTGATCTGGTCAGAATTGAGGTAGATGGTTTCACTATCAGTTCCGGACTGTTTCGTCGTTGCTGAAGCAGGAAGTCGTGTTTTGCTTTGAGTTCCAGATTGTTATCCATCAGGGACCACCCAAGTTCTGCAGCAAGTTTGAGATCTGGTTTTCGTGTAACAACAAATAACATGGTTCAAACAGCAATTTTTTAGGTTATCAACAAGATTGATAGTTCTACTAGCGTAATAGTAGTTTTAATATTGCATCTTTCGTACCTTTTTCTTTGGAGCGAAGAGTAGCATAGGTTTTCTTTAAAAGAGCAGCAAGTTCTTCAGGTGATGATGCGTCGTTTAAACCGGGCACTTGACTGCTGCTACTCCTGGAGCTCATGCTACTCATACTACAGCTACTGGAAGGCGATAACGGGACATCGTCTGGTTTTCTCATCTGGATTCTTTTGTCTTTTTGTCGAGAAATCAGTTGGTTGCTACTCGAGGGAGTAGGGAGCTCTGGTGAAATATGCATCATTTGTTGATACATCAGCAGAAGGAAAGAGAGTAGACAAATGTGGAGAAGAAGAGTGAGAATGGAGGAAAAGAAGAGGGATGCGATAGCAAGAACAACTAAGAAAGTATTTGTATCATACATAAACTGAGCAGCTTCATACGCGCACTCCGCCCGCCCAAGACCGTCATCAGGTATCAGCCATGGTATAGTGTCCATATGATGTTTCGAGGTTGTACAGCGCTGCTGTATCGTGGCTGCTATGCAGCTGCTTTGGTTTAATTGATTTTTTTGTTGTTTTGTGGTGTCAGCTGATAACAATACACCCTTTTACTATAACCCAGAAACTGTCTGTGTCGTTCGAAACCATAGATCGGGATTTTGAATCGTCATAAGCGTGATCACCTCTATATATCCAAGCACGCCTATACACACACGATAGAATTGTACTTCTTGTCTGTCTTTGTCCGTTGGTCGTAGCTGAATTTAGCTGTACCTTTGTTACTCAGCCCAAGCTAATCGACATATTCATGTAACAAACCTTTCGTCGTCATGGCGCATAAAAGTTCCATTCAAAGTCCGGATTTCATCCCCCTCTGTATTCTCAACTGTATAGCTTCACCATGGGCCACACACACACAGAGAGAGAGAGAGAGAGAGAGAAAGGCTTAAGTGGAAATGTGGCAAGCCTCAGGTCACACGGGTTTATGCATCTATACGCGCGTGGTGAAGATACTTGTCTGGTCTGGTGGAGGAAAAGGCAGGTAAGGAATTTTTGAGTTTCCGTTTCATGCTGGGCGGATGCTGACAGTTTATAAGTGCACACAGTCTTTCTCACCCATCCCCGCCTCCGCTCTTTGTTTTCCTTGTCATGCTTTACACTAATTATTTAATGTCTGTGTACTTTTTCAATTTGATCTTCTTCCATCAGCAAATGTATATTTACAGGGTCAATAATTGAACCATAAACATCAATACAATCAACAACAACAATACTGCAGAACGGGTTTTCATCATTGCATCGTGTAACGAGTTAACATGCAGTGTCATCACGTGGATTTTCTGAAACGTAGATCGCTTGATATAGGATTATTCTCACCGTATATACTATATCTTTAGTTCTTGCGCATTATTCCTGGATCACAAACAGAACTATGTTATTAGGTGTTCTATACCTACTGCGGAAGGTGGAAAAGAGCTTGCATCCTATTAGTAGCTTTAGGAATGTATCATAAGCATACCGCCAGAGCCCTATGTTAGATATTATAATATGCCACCAATCTCAGTCATGACACCTAACTTTATAGCAAAAATCAAGATACATACTTCGCATTAGAACTGTGAGCATTATTATCTTTTGTTATCACCAGCTTCCTAACAAACACGACGTACTGTATGGATCTCACGAACATAATGACAACTTATTGACTATACACACATATGTCAAGAGGTTCATCTGGTTTCGAAAGGAGTACAGTAGTTGTAACCAAGATGGTCATAAAAGTCTTTTTAAACACGCGTTTTGCACATCCTCTGCTATTGTTCTGTACTCAATAGCGTATACTAAGTCCAAGAAGGCTCGATAGTACCTTATAAGGTATCTGTGTGTCACGTATCATCCATTAAGGTTGGATAGTGGTGGTGTGTGATTCTTTTTCCCATCATCAATCCGTGTTTCAAGTTTTTACAAGAAGTCCAAACTTTGATATGGTCCCAACAGCCTTGTTGTTTTTCTTTCGTTTGTACAGTATATCCAAGGAGGTAATGTATGTAATACATACATACGCACGCCAGCCAGATGTGCACAATCGACACATCGTTTTTCCATACTTGATGTAAGTTTTAGACATTGCAAAAGACCGCATCGCTTGCAAAATCTGCTTTTCTACGTCGATAACCTTGAAGGTAAAAAACTGAAAGGCATATGACAACGGCATGGAGCAGCCCACTACTCCGACTTGATGTATCCACAATGGCATATGGTTTGGAAACAATGATGAGTCATCCGAGCCTGCCTGTTCGACTTGTGATCTCTGGTGGGGAGCGCCATAGAGCTATGACTGATGAGTGGTTCTTCCCGGTTCGCTTACATATTTGTTTGCTTAGTAACTGCTTCAATATCAGAAAACTATCAATCACTATATGGCCAAAGCTTCTTCTTATCACAGCTACAGGAGGTCTGCATTCATGACTTACGCTACATGATATGATCGCTAAGCCCCGGGATGGAGAGCAGCACACGGTTTGTTTTTCGAAAAGGTATAGAGTGATTGCAAATTTGTGAAACTTTTAGCGCACGGTGACACCCGATTCGCGCATTATTCATACGCGCTGACAGCGAAGACCAGTTTCCGATTGAAGAAAAAAAATTCCCTGTGTACCCAACCTTAAACTCTTATTGTTTGCTGATCACAGAATGTCAGCTCATTTGGATCAGTACATTCACTGGCTCAAAGAAAATGGCGCCACTTATGAGAAGCTCGATTTCAAAGCCGGTAAGAAAAAGTTTGATCTGGACGACGACGACGACATTCCTCCCGCCCGAGATTGCTAATCACTTTTCAAAATAATATGTCTCCCATAGACGCAGAAGGCATAGGCAGTGTCTATGCAACCACAAAAGTCAATAATGGTGAATGCTTGGCAACACTTCCATTTCGATTGGCCATCACTGAAAAAGTTGCACGAAACGCGCTCCCTACTTTGAATCAACACTCGAGTCGCAACGTTGTGGCGCTCTTTCTCGCCCAGCAAAAGAAGCTCGCTGACAAGTCTTTTTACGCACCGTATTTGAACATGTTACCAGAGAAAATAATGACCGGCTTATGTTTTGAAGAAAATGATATGCGGTATCTTGAGAACACAAACCTGTTTCTTGCAATTGAAGGAAGAAAACAGAATGTATTCAATGATTTCCAGCGATTGATAGGGGATTCGCCTGAAAGCAAAGACGTTACATGGTAGAATATAGCGAGCAAACCTCTTTTCTCTGTTTTGCGTTCTTGGATATTGACTGACTATGTATAATGCAGGGCTGAATTTTTGTGGGGATACACCGTCTTATCGTCCAGATCGTTTCCATACTCCTTGATCGATCCGGGTTATGACGGGCCTTCGGAAGTTCTGTTTCCATTGTTGGACGCTTTGAACCACAAACCGAATACACAGATTACATGGATGCGCAATGGGGACGTAGAGAACGGATCGTTATCTTTTGTCATTGGGCATGATGTCGCGCCAGGCGAACAGCTATTCAATAATTACGGCCCAAAGGTTAGTGTTTTTAATTAATGGCATGCGATCATTAGCTCCCGTTCAACGCAAAACTAATCAAACTTTATCTAGTCAAACGAAGAATGTAGGATCTATCTATCAAAAAAAGAAAGAAAAAGCTGGATAAGCTACTTATTAGCCTTTTTAATAATATGGTGTAGTACTGCTCGGTTACGGCTTTTGCTTTGAGGTACATCACTTTACAATGTGCATACTAGCCAAAGTGCGGGTATGTGTTTCCAACCAATCAATTAATCACTTATTTTTCTTCGATTCATTCCAAAGGATAACGAGTACGATCATGTTGCCCTCAAGCCAAATATATCTATGGATCCCAACGCACAAGCAAAGATGGATATTATCCGACAAGCAAACGTGGCATCTTTTTCTGAAGACGATCCATTGCTCAACTATATCCACCAAAATAGCATCCCTGCATCATTTTACAAGCTTATGCGAATTATGGTTATGAACGAGCTAGAGCTTTCGTGCTACCAAAACTGTACCGATGCAGCCCAGCTAGACTTTGTAGGATATCGCAATGAAATTGCTATGCTCAATACGATCAATGCACTACTTCAAACGCGGCTGAGAGCGATTCGAAACTTCACAATCGATTGCAAGAATATTACACAGTGGCAAAGATATGCCCTTATGTACCGCAAAGGTAAAAAGGAGAACAAATGCTGGTGCGGTTCTTATTATACATATACTAAGCTGCACTACAACCTCGTACCGACACAGGCCAAGAAGCAGTGCTGACCAGCGTATTAGCGAAAATTGATGAGGAAAAATCTAGTGTGCTAAGGCGAATGGCAGTAGTCAGCGAACCAGCCCCGGCTGCACCGTTTCTTGACATAGTTAATCCCGGATATTTCATGCATGAAACGAAACAAGCCGAATCCAACACTGTTGTCATGCTTGATTCTGTTGTCATCACGCTGAACCATCTTTTACAACGAAACCCTCAGTTTAAGATGGCGATCGGCCAGCTGTTTGAAGATATCGAAGAAGAACGGGACGTTGTCATGATGTTAGCCTTGATCCAGGAAAGATCAAAAGGCGAGAATAGCAAGTGGCATACATTCTTTAATCGAACAGAGTAAGCAGTAGTAGCAGTAACAGGATGATATACCTGATCATTCCAAAACAGTTGATGCTGACAACTTATCGGGTAGGAATATTACCAAGCCAGACACCGAAGCTGTGGAGGACCTGCAAGAATTGTATGATTCGCTCTTTCCTGCGTTTACCGACGCATTTCCCGATATTTTTCGGGATGCTATTTTCTCTTTCGATGCCCTGTTATGGGCCGAAGACATCTTGAACAACTATTCTTTACATAATCCCATGGTCATTGTGCCAATTTAAATGCCGTCACACACCACTAGCATAGCTATAAACATGTAAATAATAGCTGTATTGTCACAGTGCATAAAAAGTACTTGTAGTCGTTGCTGCATTCTCATATGTAAATTATCAGCTAGTGTTACGCAATAATTTGACCGACACCGCCCGAGACAGGTCCATCGGGGTTGTCTTTTTTTGGATACACTCTGGTCTTCAATGTTTGCTGCTTAACCCTAAACGCGCCCTCTACCACTAGAACCATCAGGGCGTTCGTATCACATCCACTATATTTAAACGACTCTGATAATGCATCTATCAAGCTAAGATACCGAAAAGGGTAGCTACTGAATTGCCACTATTACCGGGCAGTAATTGCTATAAGCTTTGTGTGGTAAAGTCGTTATGTTTGACATCATTCGCTTGTCGGGGTCACGCACATGTGGAACAGAAGGTTGTGAAACAATGAAGCAGTCGGCATGGTTACTATCTTTGGATGCATACATTGCGCTGACCGCTTAGTTTTGCTTCTCCACATATCAGACTTCTTTTTGCTACTCCTCCTCCTTTCTAGAATCATTACTACACTTGAGAGGCACTGGTCATGTCTCTCAGCATATATCAGTATGCACTCATTCTGCTATTTGCGCTGACCACTCTATACTTGCTTCGCTGGCTATTGGAACTACGCTTTCACCTGCACATCAGTCGCGTGGGGTTTTTTTCTGTAACCGGCATTCGGTACCATCCAGGCAGCGAGTCTAAACGGAAATGGTCAATCAATGTGGGAAATATAAAAACACGACTCAAGCATTCAACAGATATTGCCTCATCGGCATGGATCACCATTCATCTTTCTGACATAGAGATTGCTATCAATAACCTCGACACTCTCATTGCTGAAAGACGACGACGACAGCGGCAACAGCAACAAAAGCGACCCTCGAACATTAACCGACGACTCTCCAATATGGGCGACTCACTAAAGCGGATACCATGGTGGTACTCGCTATCTGTCGTCAAATACATTCTCAAGTTTACCTCAGCTTTGCCCGCTCAATTCGTCATGGCTGGTCTCGCAAACTACGTCGACGTGCAAATCGATGGACTGACTGTATCACTCGATAACGTTGGGCAGATTTGCATTGAACAGCTCAATTTCAGCTCAATCTTATATGCAGCCATGTCACGCGTTCCACCTTCATCATCCTCATCGATACCAGCAGCAACAGCATCTGCCGCCGCCGCATTCGCCACCATACCAGCCGAGCCTCACTTTACGTCCGATTCGGGCGCAGAAAACGATGGATTCCATGCACGCCGTCAACGCCATTCACTCAAACGTGCAGAACATTTGTTCAAAGAAAAGTTCTTTGAAATAACGGTTCACGTTGGCCACATTGGATTTCGAGGGGCAGATAAATCAACCGAAATATGGGGGTTGCCAATGGGGAGTCGAGTCGCAATCTCATGTCATCTTTCAGCTGGCTGTTTAACGCTTAAGGATTTCGATATGACAATACAGGTCGATGCTATCCAGATCAAGTTGGACCAGTTGTCACAGCTGGCTCGAACAATACGGCAACAGGTACCGATGGCGACGACAACAGCAACTGCGAGTACTGGAAATTCTGCCAAGCACCAACCGCCAGTAAAGAAGAATGCTGCAGCATCACTATTACACCTCATCCGCACATTGTCAATCTCAATATCTGACATAGCATTGACGTGTGAGACCACCGAAGGGCTCTACACCTCGGCCAGGCTACATTCATTGGTGCTCAGTCTGGCGGCACAGACGGTAGACAATAATCGAGCACGAGATCGAGCTGCTCTTTACGTGATCCAGGGGGATGTCGACTTGATCACATGGTCAATATTCAACAATAAACCAGATTTGGCAACAGAATGCATCGAACCGCTGCATGTGCCAAAGACCAAGATATCAGCAACGATCACGGAGGCCATGCTGTTGGGAAGCGAGCATTCGTTGGATCAGGACAGCAACAAGCGACGACGAGCAAGTGGACCTGGAATGTTGCTGAGCAGTATGGCGTTAGAACAAGTGGTTGGCAATAATGCTCTTACGCAGCGGTTTCTCAGAGTTTCGGTCACTATACGCGATCCTAAATTTACTGTGGATGTCGACAAGAAGCAACTCTTGGACTCGGTACTACGACAGCGCAGTAAGCACAGCACTAACGACGATGACGACGATGACGTTGACAACAAAAGCGATTCGGCAAGTGACGCAAGGTCGCAATCGTTGTCCGATATGAAGGTGAATCGCTGGATGAACAAGCGGATGTGTGGTGACTTGCCACGAGTTTTGTTTGCAGTCAATATTGAACGCCCACTCCTTGACTTTTGCAACTCAGCTGTCAAAGCAAATGGCCACGGGCTGATCACTACAGCAGGGATCTCTTTTGAGTTTTCCGGTGAGTACATCCCTCGTACTCCATCGATCGCTTCTCCTCCACCATCACCATCTTACGATGAGCTGGACGAGGGCATGCGCAAACGACGCCAGCCGAAATCCTGGGTCAAACTTTTCCGCAAGAGCTGGAAACCCAAGAATCCTTTGCCACAAACGAACCTGGAGACGGATTGGAATTACCATATACGAGCGGCAGTCAAAGTGGACAGTATTGCTGTGCGACATGGACGTACGGTCAATGCAAAAGCAACCAAAGAAGAACCACTCGCTGGTTTGGAAAGTATAGACTTGACCGCGCGTACGCAACTGTTGGCAGAACCATCATCCAACGTACAAGGCAGCAGCGATATGGGTGTGACATGGGATTGGGAGAACCAGAAAAACGATACCGACTTGTCGATAGGATCACCATTTTTGAATCTGTCATCGGTCACTGCTGAAGGGCAAAAGACGATTGATTTTTGGATCGATCGCGTGATTCGACCTTTAAGCGTCAAGCATACGCCAAGTGAGGAATCAGCTACAGCAACAGCATCGAAATTCGACGTATCGACATTTGCGAACCATATCAAGGCAACAATGGCGATCAACAATTTCTCAGTCATGCTGGCTGGCGTTGACCAAGGTGTCAAGGGCAAGCGTCAAGTGCCCAAACAACACATGGACAATGCACCTACAGAGGATACCGTGGTACACTTGCACCTGCAACTGGAATCCTTTTCGATTGGCTTCACTGGAGCTGCTACTGCTCGTTCGCATCGACGGTCAACAAGTAGCGACTCATCCAGGAACCAGGATGACATGGCATTTCGGTCTCGATTGGGCAAAATACGTGGACACGCGTATCAGCTCACTGTCAAAAAAATGTTCCAGATGGGAACGCAATGTGAGGGTGTCAGTCGGTTGCTCTTCTGGTGCTCGCATATCAATGTAGCGACTGATGTAGCTCTGGAAGGCTGGTGTGTCTGTTTAAGTCCGGCGATTGTTGCCAAAAAATGTGGGCTGGTGTACGGTATAGACGCTCACTACGCCGTATTGGTAATATTGCAAGAAGCGAAAAACATCAGGAGCACATTGTTTCGAAAGATGCTCGTGCCAGAGCCTTTTCAACAGCCACAGCAACGAGGTGAATCGGCCAAAAAGGTGTCGGTACTCAAGGTTCAGCTTCAAGTCAACCGCACGGATGTGTCATTCACCTTGCCCAACGAAACCAAGCTCTATTTGCGGATGGATGAGGTTCGATTACTGCATCAAAGCGGTGCAGGCATGAGCGATACGAAACAGCAGCCTATCGTTGCTGCGCGTAACGTTATGTTGTTTGGACTGTCACCTATCGAGGCGAGCAAGTGGGAGCAGCTCATCGAACTGGACAATATCGGCTTCAGTCGGGTACATGACCAAGGCCAGACGATCAACCAGTTGGCCATATCCAAACTGTTCTTGCGGGTTCCTTACAAGTTTGCAGTTTCAAATATCGTTGACAATGCTGTTACCTTCACAAAGGGTCTCAAAGCGATGCATGGTCGATTTTCTGGTGTACATCCATTCACGTACTTGGGTCCATCGGTGTCATCGGGTCCGCGAAAAGTACCAAACATGTGCCTCAAGTGCGGCACATTGCGCTTACAGTTCGATGATGATCCATTTGAAGCACGTCTACGGATGATCTGGCGGACCGGATTGACAGAACAGTTAAACAGACTGGCCCTGGACGAGGCATTCGATGCAAAGGCGCAGACAATCATGCAAACCTCAAATGTGAAGGAGACCTCTAGACAAGGGATTGACAATGACCAGGCCAGAAATCATTTCTTAAGCGCGGACCAGCCTAAAGCAAGTAGCAGCAGCAGCAGCAGAACAATTGGCGAGAATGTAGCAGGAGGAAACGAGAGCGACGATACGGCGGATGCACATGTGAATGAGGTCTGGCAGATGTTGCAGGAGCACAACTCAGCGACTTGGATCAAGCACATCAATGCAGCTGTTCTTCAGGAGGAAAATGACCACGACAAATCTAGGATTTCTGATTATTCACGGCTGGGTCAACTCAACGACATATATGACGACGATGGGCAGAACGACGTTGCGAGCCTCTTTTTAATCGAAACGCTGCCTTTACCGCCGCACCCACCTTTGTTTGATTTCACAATCATGAATATGACGCTCCATGTCAGCTTGCCCGACTTTCCACTCGAAGATACCCGCTTGTTTGTGCACCAGAATGGCAAAGGGATCCCCATCGACACCGAGTTTACGACGCTGATGCCGTTCCGCTTGGATTGGAAAGCGGGTGAAACATGGGCGCAAATTCGAGATTATCCACTGCCAATGCTACTGGTGCCGCCCCCCAAGGACGAGGGCCAGGTATCATGGTCACTTTTGGGTAACTACGTTTTGGGAGATGAGCTTGGCAGTTTGGATGCAACAAGACAGATTACGATACCCATCATTGATACCCCGAACTGTACCATGGATATTGCCCGGACAAGCTCTCCTACCAAGTTCTATTCTATCGTCAATATTGATGTCCACACTCCAGATATGTCCACAATATCGTGGTCAGTACCCTATCAGCCGGCGATCCAGGATATCTCGAGGACCTTTGATTCATTTACCCGACCACCTGTGGATCCGTCATCAAAGATAGGCTTTTGGGACAAGATCCGACTCATCATTCATACCAAAACCAAGATATCCTTCGTTGGCGGCGGTGACTTTGCATTTTTGATGAAAGGCACGCGTGATCCCTACGAAACAAGCGAACGCGGTTTTGGACTCGCCAAGGTGTGGAGCAACGACGTGGTTTGGCTTCTTGGGCACGATAATCCGGACCGCGAGTTCTTGCAAATTATCAGTCGTGATTACGCATTTGGTGTGCCTGATCTGATCCATGGCGGGTACACATCGACATATATCCTTCCGAGAATCTCAAGGCCAACGGATCCAGACAAACAAGAAAAACAGGATGACAACGAACTTTGTGCACCGAAACGCACGCGTACCCTGACTTCTCTGCTTACTGAACAGAGGTCCGACCCGCGCTTTGTGAAGGTGGCTCTCAAGCTGACGGATGGGATTCGCATGGGTATAGGCTGCCAGCTCGAACGTGTGTGTCCGCCTGGATGTCCCAAGTGCGACGACAATGAAGACATCAGGCGCGTTTCGATGTACACGCGATCAGATATGGCAAGGTGCCGTTTCCTCACTTTTCTGCCGCATTATGAAGTTCGGATGAAGACTCCAAGAGCTGTGCAGGCTATGGGCGAGAAGGCAAAGGTACGAAAATAAATCTTCTATATCTCTATATAACTAGAGAGACTTAATACTAACTGAGTCACTTTCTTTAGCATTATGATGCCTATGAGGGCTTCCGATCCAATTTTATTCACCTGTCAATCAGCATTGTCAAGATCTCAGCTGAAAAGCCAGACAAGGTCGATATCACAAATGCAACGATGAACTCGATGCACTTGACGCCTGGCTTTATTGATCATTTCGTTACTTGGTTCCGACTCTTTGGTGGTGCTATGAGCTATCCAATGCGCAACGGTGCTCTATTCCCACGAGCCGATCCACGACCGACTAAGAAGTTTGGCAAGCACATGCGAAGCATGAAATACAAGGTCATGCTGCATCCGCTGACGATCGGCTACTTTTACAAGGATCAAAACGCAGTGGATGACAAGAGGCTAGAAGAAACAGGTGACTCTGTGGGTCTTAAGGCATTAGTCTCGGCATTCAACGTTGATATCCATCAGCGTCGAGAAATTACAGACGTCGAAAACCATAAGCTGGATCAGAAACGACTCAAGGCAAATTGGCCCATGCATGAGGCCGAAGTGCATTTGAAGAGCATTGATCTCCGAGCAGTACGGGCAAAATATTCAGCTAATGGTGTATCCAGTCAACATAGCGCTCCTAGTATAGCTGTGGGTGGTCTCAGCGAGTCGAGCGACAGCAGCGTTGATCCGGATTTGATGGATGGAATGGACCGTTTCGAGGACGAGGACACTGGACCGTCTGATTGGGTGGACTTTGATGACTTTGTGGAGCTCCAGGTTCTAAGTCCTGACAATGCGCCTATAGTCCAAGTTCTTCCATTCGCATACTCTCCTTGCCTTTACTATCTCAAGCAAACAAACCGCGCGGATCGAGAGAAGTATCGGTATCTACGCAATACACATAACTGTATCATGGGAACTGCTGGTGGTAAGTTGCCTAGCAATCTGCAGTTTTTGTATCGTATCGCAAGTAAGCTAACCGTTCTTCATTTGCCATAATGTAAAAGATACACGTGAAATTCAAATGGGTATTGTGCGACAACGCCATAAAAACATTGATGTCCAGATCAAAAAGCATCAAGCTCGGATACATACAGTGCGAAGCAAGCTAGCTGATCAAGAAGATGAAAAGCTCCAGAACGAGGTAGCAAAAAATTCTTATAACTAGTAGCAATAGAACTCAAGAATTAACACATATGCTCTTTACCTCAGTCTGATGCAATGGCCGATAAAACCGAGATCCTGTTTGAAAAGAGGGCACTGTTGGAACGCTGTCTAAAAGATTTATCGACGCAGACGATGCCGAATGTTTCTGGAGGCAACAGTGTCAGCGAACAAGACTCTTATTCAAGCTCAACGTTACTCAGACCCGATTCGCTATGGGAGGATTTGATGGGACATTTCAAGCAGCGGTGCATTGTTCACAATCCGCAAATCATCTGGAACAATGCTGTACGCAATATTGTTTATCATTTTTTGGATGTCCGAGCTCACCGCCGTGCCTTGGACTACTACACCTCTATGCGTGCTGTCAAGTTCTTGCGTGACTTGATCGAGACTTCACAAAAGGAACGCGAGTCATGGAAGCGGGATAGTGTGGTGATGAACGACGATGACGATACAAACTTTGACAGCCGTATGGCCGAAGAGCTGATCCAAAAGCTACTTGCCGAACAGCATACCAGATTTGTTGCCCTCAACGAGACCGAGGAGGATATTGAAAAGAACAAAACTATCGACATGGATATGCCAACCGGGAAGGTCAATGATCCAGAAACGCAGAAAAACAGCATTCCTAGCGGGTATGAAATGAAGAGCAGCTACCTTATCGACTTGTTGCATCCACAAATCAGTCTACAGAGTGATCGTGATCCAGACAGTCTTGTTATCGTTGCCAACGAGCGTATCCAAGTGAAAGGTTTCAATATTTTTGATGTCAATGGTGCCGATGTCGAAGAAATGGACCTTGTCAAGAACAGAACCATCGTCAGTCTAGATAACTCGCAGGTCTTTGTGGCCAAGAAGGAACGATTCGACACAGTGGACCTCTTGTTTGACAATCATTATGGTGCAAAGCATACCGATCGATGGCTTGCATGGGTTCCTCCAGAAATGCTCATAAAATATGATAACAAATCGAGCCAATTTCAACGAGTGGCAAAACGTCTTGCGGCTACAGTTCAATACGATAAGTATAACCAACTGCGTTTCAAAACGAATCCGACTGCATTTGCGCAAATCCATCCCTTTGAAGATCGTTGCGACAACGTGCATCTGAATATACCCAAACTTTCGTTGAACGCCAACTCGAGTCAATACAATGCTATCTTTGAGGTAGTGACCGATTTGCTACTGTACAAGGAGCCTGCCAAAAAAGAGCGGCTGGCGCGTCTTCGAGAGATCATGATGGCTGCCGACAGAAACAGCATTGACAAGGCTATCGATCGAATCATCACGCTGCAAGACCGCGTCCGCCAACTGAACGAGACATACACACAGTATAGACTAAATCTATCACATCTTGATCAAAACCGAGTAGACGAGTTCCGCGCTATACGAGCATCCAAGTACGAGCACTGTGAGGAACTGTACCTCGGCATGGAAGCTATCAAATTGACCCAGCAGAGCAATACGCGTAAAAACTACCACGAACCCAAAACGAATCTCAAGTTTGTCTTTGTCGCGGGGAGTCTATTATGGGAAATGCTGACGGACAACGACGCACCTCTTTGTGAATGGAATTTAGTCAACACAACCTATATTCTTACAAGTAAAGAAGATCGCTCCAGTAGCAACACATTTGAAGTCGATATGCTGACGGTGAAGAACAAAACATCGTCACCTGTGTTTACCGAGGTGCTTGGGCCTTATGTTGATCCCAAAAAGACGACCGATTTCTCACGACACAAGATGCTGCGCGGCTACCTTGTCGATCTTCCGCCTGTAGGTGGTATTCCTGTGACCCAGCATCTGGAAGTGAACTTATACCCATTGCGCCTGCAAATGACCTACGAATTCGGCAAGGCTATGGCTTCCTATGTCTTTCCGGCGGATCGACGCCAAAAACCGTCTTCGTCAGACACCACCAGCAGTGCGCCTCGATCACCTGTTGCGTCATCCAACGTCGAGAACGAGGGCAGTTCAATACATCATTCCATATCAAGCAACGATATCCGTTTGCTGGATGAACCTGAAATTGTTGTCCCTGTTGAGGCGCAAGAGCAAGCGCCAGAAATGACGGCCAGCCTGTCAGCACCTCCATCAGGCAAGAAAGGTTTGAAGAATGGTAGACGGAAGCAAGTCAAAAAGTCGGTTGTGGATGATCTTTCTGTCATGAGAAAGCGTGCATCCACCAATCGTGCTTTCCTCTTGGTGAAAATTCCTGGTACACGGCACTGTCTGAGCTATCAGGTAATAAAATAGGCTTGACATCGAGATCTTTCGTAGAGACAATGTTACTGATATATCAATGCATCCCGTAACGGTATAGGGGCCGAAAGAGAAAAACATTGAGGATTTGCGCGATTTTGCCTTCCAACAGCCCAACCTTGAATATCGGAACAAGACATGGTCCTGGTTTGAGCTGATGTCAATTATTAAGAAAGGTACAGTTTTTTTACAAAGCGCATAAAAAGATGTGAAGCTGACAAGTTGCCTTGCAGACTTCTTGCGTGCTGCGGTGTTACATAACAGTACAGCTTTGCTTAAGGAAAAGCTTATGATCCGTCGCCATCCACCACGGGAGAGATTGGCTGAATCCAATATATCCATGCAAAGCAACACATCTCATAACGCTTCCGATGCCTACAATTTTCCCGACGATGGTTCTGAGTCCACGGATAGCTCCAATGATGAGCTAGACGAGCTTGAGAATGACGCGATTTCTCTGCGCTCGGTAAGCTTGTATGAGGTGGATCAAGGAGCAGCTGAGCCAGCTACCCATACCCAAAATACACGTCGATTACTCCCATGGTCGCTCAAGTACGTATCAGGAACTAGAGAACAACTGTGATTCATGATTTACTTATTTATGCGCATTATTGTTTACGATAGATCACGCAAAAGACAAGTGATCGATAGTGGACATCCTCATGATGATGGTCGCAACGAGAAGCGACACAGTATCGACAGCATGGAGGGTCGTGAAACATCATCAATGTTAGATGAGGAGTTGACGGCCAAGGGAAGGATGCTTCTGGGAAAGAAGTATAATGGCCCGATTTACTCGTTTGCTACCAAGCCTAACAGCAAGGGAAAGCGTCCGACTACTCATCGGACAGAGAGCTAAAAAGAATAATGTTGTACATAATTTCCTCTTGTCGTTCAGAGTAATCTTTCAATGTGTATATAAAATATATTATATTTATAATAATAGTAATATTAATGAAAATAGCCTGGAATCTATTTGCGGTATCTTCTAATAAGAGTACGGTGCTAATAGCCTATGTTTATTGTTCGTGGATTCACACAAGTTGATATCACTGTTTCTACATACGGTTCCGCGGAAGAAACTAGTATGTGTAGTATTATGTGTAACCATTGCAGTGGCTGCTAATACAGGAGTCGCATAGAAGCGGTAAATCAACTAATTCTGAGAAAAGCTGCCACGAGGAACCTTGTCTTCATGGATACAGTGATTGGATTTATTTTATGGAGAATGAATAAGAAAGTATGCAATTGAGGAGGGGAGGGCAAGAAGGGGTTGGTGTTGCGTGTCATGGAATGAATAGTCATTACTTATAGTTACGTGGGAACGGTGAAGGCTCTGTAGAACTCTAACCCTGATTCACCTGCTTCCGCGGATAGCACAACATCAGCACCAACAAAGTAGACATAGCCTTCCTTCAAATCAAAAGTAGATCCCTGTGCCTTCAAGCTGCCGCTTCCACTAGTGACAATAAGAATGCTGGGGCCAGGAATAGGCTTGTGTTCTTCGGTCTCTTCGGTCTTAAGGCTCGTCAATGCAACAGAAAACTCGTCGATGGGAGGGTCATACAGCAGCGAGTGTGAGCCGAAAGATTGTGGTGTCATTTTCTGTGATTCGGCCGAGCCATAGCGATACGTTAACATTTCAACCAACACATTGACATCCTTGAATTTTGGCGTCAAACCAGCACGCACAACGTTGTCACTTGCAGCCATGCATTCCACACAGTCTAGAAACGGATGAACCGAATTAGCACGACATGATGAGCAACCTTAAAGAACCTTGCTAGTGGCGCTACCATGAACTGCGTTGTCTCTTACCTCCAGACAGATATGCATGTGGCTCGTTTGCGCCCAAAAACATGGCCTGACCGGGTTCCATGGTCACATAGTTGAGCAACAAGACAGAAAAGATGCCAATATCACCACCTGAATATTGCTGATCCAAACGCAGCACCAACTCGGCCATAGGATCCTCTGTGTCTCGCAATCGATCTGTTAGTTTTGACAGCTGAGCTGTCACGGACTCTTGTGGGCTATGCATCAATGCACTGAATACGGATTTCAATACAGCCTTGTTCTGTTCCACATTGCTTTCTTGCTGCTGGATCGTAGACAAGAATGAGTCGGCCACGTCGGCACCAATCAGTTCAGTCAGTTCGGGATAGCGTTCAAGATGGCGTGCAATTTCCTCCAGTGGTCTAAATCCACATAAGGCTTCAAACGGTGTGAGGGCGATTGCCATTTCGGGCTGTACTCATGCAACGCGTGTTTAGCATTCTTTGCTGGGTTTTTTTTTCATCGTTTTTGATTTTTACGCATGTCCACCACACTCACTCACTCACACACTCACTCACACTGCCCCTTCCAAAGTCCTTCTCACCTTGTGGTTGGGATCCTTTTGGTTGTTCGCAAGAAGAGGATAAAAAGACATGAATCATGTCAGCTCACTCTTATTCTTTCTTGTTGCCATGATGATGTGTGTAGCGCTCTGACACTCTTCAGATTTCTTAAAATCATACCAGTGACCCCTTACCTTGTAGTTGTTGGGGAACTCTTTGAAGAGACGTGCGCCCAGAGTTTTGTCAGGGTGAGCCTGAATAGACAGCGCTTTGCGAATAGAAAGAATCTTGAACAGGAACGGCAAATCGCCACTGTACTGGTCGTATAGAGTCTGGGTGCTGAGTTCAGGGTATTTGTGTATGAGATCTCTGAGTGGCGTATGGGCATCATCCATAACAACAGAGGGGGCATTGGGATGGGTGCCCATCCACAGCTCTGCATAGGGCTTCGACGGATCGACAGCGTCGCCGGATTGCTGAGCATAGCGTGCCACTTTGGAGACATTGCCTAGCTTGCCCCAATCGTACGATTGTGTTTTTGCTTGGAGACGGTACACGGCAGGTTGGGTCATGTTGTTGTTGTTGGTGTAATAGGTTGGTGCGTGTGTATGTGTGAGCTGTATGGAAAGTGTTGTGAAGAGAGAAGAAAGAAGAGCGAAATTTAGTGCCGGCTGGGTAATATATGTGTGGTAGATCCCCTTTCTTTCCTTCTTCAGTCCCCCCCCCAAATTCTCATTGCATTTCAGGGCGGGTAAATGCTGGCATGGCTCGGGAAACCGGCGATACTTGCGATTCCGACGCGCTGGACGATCCGTTAGCTTACGTATGAACGGTTTCTGTCTTTGTGTTTTGATCACCAGCGCATCTATGCCCGCCACAGACTCTCACAACAGTATCTCTGCTATCAATATCCTCATCTGGTGTTGGTCGTTATTCTGAGATGATGATTACCTAATGGCAACTTGTACGTTTTCTCAAAAGCAAATGAGAAAACCCACATGCTTATGACATCCCCATGAAACGCATATGAGAGGGCAAGAGCACAGTACCCCCGGGATTCATCGTCTTCTTGAGTAATATGCCCTCAACCGCGACTTGGGAAACACAAGGGCTGTGGAGATGTGGGTACGGTAGAAAGTTTTACCTCGAAACATCATCACTTTCGCCCGCCACTCCATGCTACTACGCTACTGCCACCGAAGAAGCCACTTTGTGCCCCACTGCAAGTGTGCTATCTAGTAAAGGAAAATCTTTGCTCAATAAAGATGCGACGTCCCTGCTGCAAGGCATAATCATCAATCGCCGCTAACGAACTCGTGCTTCCGCTGTTCTAATTGCTTTCTCCACTGTTCCTTCCCTCCTTTGGTTTGTGTATTATGATCTCAACCTACCAACATTCGGAAAGCTCACCGATTATGTAGTAATGCGCCTGGGTCGTGGCTAGGCAGACATTCACACAAAAGTCACGCGTTTGTATGCGTTGGCTTTTCTTCTTTCTCTCTTTCCTTCCCCGTAATGCCATATTTACATAATATCATTCTCCTCTCTCTTACTTGCTCTTTTATTCGCGTTCGCGTTTTATATCAAGACGGACCTGTTTGTTGTCATATCCTCTCATTATGCCCTACTATATTGGGAGAAAACGTCGCAAAACGCAACTACTTACTTGAGCCAGTACCCTGGAATCTTGCGAGCCACGTTGTGGCTATATCACTGAATTTTTCAAGCAGCTTCGACTAATATTGATGCAGCTGGGTTACTCAAATCGAACAATGACACAGTGCAATTTGGTGCTGTGGCTTCGACTTTCCACTTCATACAATTTACTACAAAATGCGAGCTAATAAATTGTGTGTTAACTTGAAAAGTCAATTGTAATTATTATGTATTACGAGCCTTCTGCGACTACACATTTTCAGTCTTGGGCCTATCCGCCTCGCTTCGTGTCAACAGTAACCGAATTGTGCGGCTCATCTTTGTCATACACGATTTCCAGTAGTCCAGCGTTTTGCATACAATATGTGCGACCGATAGAAAGCAACGGCGGAGACAATCGAAGAATGTCAAGTTGATCCCGGTAACGATAATAAAGCGAACTTCGAGTAGTTAAGCTTGCCTGATAATGATAACCACCGGTCGCACGCATATAGAATAAGAAAGCAGAAACAGAGTAATGCAGGCTTCGTGCTCTTTGAAACGTACATCGCTCCCTGAGCCAATCGTTGGAAATATATGATGTATTTTCATGCTTTTTGGTTGGCTCTCTTCAAAAAGGTCGTCGTGTTCATATTCCTCAGGGACTGTAAGTTAAACCGGTTGCTCTGTCGAATAGGAATGTTTTGTGAAGCTCATCGGACACTTCATCAATAAGCATTACTACATCATCTTGATACATAATCGCCCAGGTGCCGAACTATATATCACATATTGCTGCCTGAGGCAGCCAATTCCGAGGAGTTGTCCTTATCCAAGACTTGGATCTCGATTACGAGGATCGTCGAGCTACTACGACCAAAAATGAAGCATCTCAATAAATTGACACACCCAGAAAGCTTGATGAGTCCAGAGTCCAACTCTGCACATCAACGAGCGCTGACTAAACATATCTAAACGAAGGGCAGTATATACTCATGCAGCCCTCATTCAAGACAAGAAGACCAAGGTTCGAAGAATGTGGTTAACGTTCTAAAGCAGTGTCTTGGTGTGAGTTCACTAGGAAAAAGTGTTAAAGTGCACTTGCATTACCCGCCAAAGAATATTGTTCTCCGGTGGCTGTCCATCTTCATAAGTTTTACTCAAAGTAGTCGCGCAGGATGGGATGCGTGCCATATGCACTGTATTCCTTAATATAAAAGAAAACAGCTCCTCGTTTTCTTGAAGGTCATATCTTACTGTATCACTTACAGATGATGTTTTAAAGAAATTACAATAAAGAAATGCGAATATTGAGTTTACTTTATAAACCTGGACTTCCACGTATCAACGTTCGTGTGTGCACCACTAAAGTTTTCCAAAGAAGCGGAATCATGATGCCTTCTTTTTGTGGTTGAAGATGATAGTGTATTGGGAACAGATAGCAACTTTAAGGTTACGGCAATGTGTTGAACCCCAAGCAATTTATGGCTTATTATGACAAGCTAATTATGGACAACCTTAATGCTTCAAACTTTATCTGTTTGTTACGCAAGGCCAGAGAAAAAAATTTGCTTATAATTGGGGCGCTTTTGCTGTCAACCCCAGATCATGATAATCACAAACGCTGTTCTTTTCTGTGTGATGTATGTGCCTGTGCGTTATATGTATAAAAAGTTAAAGCAACGTGATGATGACTGAATCCCGGGTTTTTTCCCTGTTGGAGTAATGTATCATGATGAAAAGAATTATCATCATCATTACTGTACGCGTATAATCCCGTGAGCATCATTCATTCAATTTACTCTTTATAAAGCTGGGAAAAGAGAATAAGGAAGGTTATACAAAAAAAATAAGCTTAAAATCTGTTATTTTTATAAACGGTTGACGCGCAAACGCGTACATGTCAGTGTCGATCAAGGTTTAAACCTTATAGTAATCTCCTTGTTTGGTATGTGTAAGCACGGCAGTGGTAGCAGTTTTCAAACCTTGCTCTGAAAACAAAAGCACACACTATAATATCTCGCCTTCTGATTGCTATATCGTTTACAGATATCAGTAACATAGGATATTTCGTTTATTTTACGACAAAAGGAGAATCCTGCGATATTTCATAGATCGGTTGACGCAAAAATAGGGTTTCTAACAGAACAAGCTATATACATAGACGGTGATATACTGAAGACATCGTGTCAAGACTAAACTGAAAGAAAAAAGGTAACAAAGTTGACAAAAGTAAGTATAGTTTGGGAAAGGGAATAAAGAACCAAAGGGTGTTATTTCTACAGGTATCGAGTATCTCTTGTATGATCCTTGTATGATGGTGGCCATGAATGAGTGCTATCTAGTGCTTCGTCTGCAACAGGTGGATCGCTGTTGCGTTGATGATATGCAGGTGGCGGTAGCGTAACTGCCCCATGGCTATGAAGTGCAGCAGGATGGACGCTATTATGGCCTCTACCGTCACTGCCTGCATTGTTAGCAACAATGATGTGGGAGTGGTGCTGCGGACATATTGGCACCGTCATTTGTTGAACATCGGTAGGATGATGATCCGGTAAGTTCAGCTCGATATCTTGCACTTGTGCTTGTTGTCGAAGTCTCGCTGTTCGAAATATTACAAAAGAGGGCATGTATGAGTTTTTCTTTTCTAAAGAAAGGATCGACAAGGAGAATTTTAAATGTTTATGTATGCTACCTTTCCTTCGTGCATTCCACCGCAGAACGAGAGCGAGAATGACCAATAAAACAATAGCGATAACAGTCCAAACGAGGGCGCCGTAGTACATTGTGTTGTTGTTGAATTGTAGGCCGAAAAATATGGAAGTATGTACAAAAACTTATGTAAGAAGAAAAGAAAGAAGGAAAGATGTAAGAATTCATTGGAGCGATAGTTTTCTTCGCGTCTTGCTCCATTTTTTTTTCTGCCCAATGAACGGTCATGTTCACATGAGGCTGCTGGTTCTGCTGCCTTATGCTGTTTCTGTTTGTCAGCTTCTTGGGGTGGGGGAAGGCGTGTTTTATCAGTTGCATTGTAGCACACTTTCGAAGTCTGAAATAGTGATAGTCGGTCGTAGCAGGAGCCCGGATTTCTTGGTAACGGAATTTTTTATGAACATGTGATCTGCACCCTCCAGAACGACGACATCAACATCATCACAGCTTCAACACAATTTTTCCTGTATACGTATACATAATGCACAATCTATTCATGCATATATAGCATACTCTCTCTTTCCGATATTTCGGTCTTAACACATATCCATGTAATCTAAAGACTATACAAGAGCCAGTATAGCACTGTGCAACTACTGTAGTGGAGAGATAATTGAAAAGTTGGATTTGCCCGGACTGGGTGAGTAACCATTGGATTGTCATACCCAAAATTATTGTGGATGTTTGTTACAGAGTTGATAGAGAAATTGGTCACAATGATGTAAAAGTCTAGTGTACATAAGATTAGAAGAAGCAACTAATTTCTCTTATACTGTACAGTAGCAGTGCAACAGAATTCATGGTGCTTGGAAACGTCAAGGATACAATATAGAAAATTGGATACATTGCCATATCTGCTACACATGATTATACCATGCTTATATTTAATATGGATATTTCGACATCGTACGCTAAAAGCCATCTAAAATAAATTACATCCCAAACAAAGAGAGTCACTTTAATACTTGTTGATCCACTTTGAGTGTCACACGATATAGCAATGTACATATATGTGATGATCACCCCATAACCAAACAAACCGCAGTTACATGCATACAATATGCACATATAGTACAGTCAACCTATAATTCCACTAGAATTAACAAAACCGTTAATGGGTCAATATCGATATGGCTTGGATCAACCTGGAATCTACCGTCAAGTTGTAAGAGTTAGCAGTAAATCAATCCCAAGTAGACCGATGAGTTTACTACACATACTAGATGAACAATCCGCATGCGATGTAGCAGTGTCCAATATCCCTCCTTGTAATGATTGAAAAGATGAAAATCATGCATTTTTTTTAATGTTATAAGAAATTGTTGTGTTTTGTACATCAAAATGTTTAGTGGTGGTTTGTATATCTCTCTTTCATCTATAATATTATGGAAACAAAAACAAGGTTAGAGTAAGCGCGGGGAAAGGTGGTGAGTGATGAAGCTTCTTTTTTGATAGTTGTATGTATATATTTAGAGGGCGGTAGGGAATGGTGGTGGGTAAGCTTCCTTTGGATAGCGCTTCTCAGCCTTGAGCTTGACAGCATCTTTGATCTTGACAAATTGATCATCAAAGCCAGGTACTGAGCCCTTGACGTAAATCAAGTTTTCTGCAGAATCCACCTTTACAATCTTCAAGTTTTGCTTGGTGACGCTCTTGCCACCCATACGACCAGCCATCTTCTTTCCCTTAAACACTCTGCTTGGCCACTGCGATAAAAAAAAGCCAGCACCAATTAGTATAAAATGGCTTGATTTCGCTTCACTTACTACAGCTAATTTTTTCGGTCCTAAGATTTGTAGCTATTGTCATACCTTGCGTTGACCTGTTGAACCACCAGAACGATGCGTTAATGAAACACCGTGAGATGCAGGCATACCAGCAAAGTTCCATCGCTTCATGACACCAGCAAAGCCCTTGCCGATACTAAAACACATTTCCTCCAAACGGTTAGACTCCCCATCATCGTTTTATGCCATCTGCCGCCTTCCTCAAGATCAGCTATACATACGAAGGCGCTGATACATCGACGTATTGTCCAGTAACGAAATGACTAGCGTTCAACGAGGTGCCCACGGGAAGAACAGCATCTTCTGTCACGCGGAATTCCACCAGCTTTTGTCGTAGTCCAACGCCCAACTTTTTAAAGTGTTCAACCAAAGGTTTTGACACGTTCTTTTCCTTCTTGGCTGTGCTGCCAATTTGCAAAGCCGTGTATCCATGTTTGTCGGCAGTGCGTACGTCCGTGACAATAACGTCCTCGAGCTGTTGATATGTGATCGGATGTATGTGGTAAAAGACGACGTATGAAAAAGCGTATTCGAAATATCGTTGTTATCGTTGTCAAAATTCAAAATTCAAGAAATAGTTAGCTTCTCTGTAAAGTGTTTCAGGTGCTTTTGTACTGGCATTTATATTTTTTTCTTTTACCTGAAGCACGGTAATGGGCATGCGAACGCCGGTCTCGTCCCACATGGAGGTCATGCCTTTCTTGCGCGCAATGACGCCAGTTCGAACAGACTGAGGTGAGAATTGAGAAGCCTGCTGTTCACTAGCAACGGTAGCAGCAGTGCGTGTCCATCGAGATACTGAGCCGGCCAGTGCTCGACCAATTATGGACGAGCTTGTCATTAATTTGAGTGACATGAGGTATTAGTTAGGTGAAGGGAAAAAGGCAAGTTGTCAACAGCCCAGGGCCATTATAGCGAATCCCCGCCCCGCTTTGCGCGCCTTTCACCCCCCCCCTCTTCCCAAGCTTTCTGCTTCCACTTTTTTTAAGTGACCGTGTTTCGTATGATCAAGAGGCTTGGGCCCACCTTCTTTTCCCCCCTCCTCCGGCCCAGTTTTTTTCTGACAATGCAAAATTGCACTCGAGGTCCGCCACCCGCTTTTCGCCACTACCACCACTACCAAATCTCACAATTATGGTCACCGAATCTAAAAAGCGATCTCGAACCGATCAAGAAACCACGACCGAAAAGCCCGTTAAGAAGCAAGTTTTAGAAGGTGGATCAGTGTTGGATTCCATATTGCTGCCCAACAAAGCGCATGCTGCCGACAGTGAAGACTTTCGGATCGTAACTGGTACCTATGAACGCATCTTGTACGGTATCAATGCCTACTGGAAAAAGGCTGAATCGGTAAGTTATCATTCTCGCCGAGAGCTCTTGTCATTGAAGGAAGAGTTTACTTATATAACTTGATATTCTACAGACGACGACGACGACTACGCCGAAACTTCGTCTCGAGCCAATCTTTATTGTACCCGCACACACTGGTTGTATTCGAACAGTAGCAATTGGTGGCCAGTTCCTGGCATCCGGTAGTACAGACGAAGTGATTCGACTCTATGACGTTAAGAAGCGAAAAGAATACGGCTCACTTGGCGGACAGCATCGTGGCGATGTGACAGATATCCAATTCTATGGCAAATACATGCTTTCAGCAAGTGACGACAAGACGATCTGCATATGGCGGAAAAGCGACTGGGAATACTTGAAGACGCTCAAGGGCCACAAGTAAGTTTAGTAATCGTAATAACGCAGGCTTTAAATATGTAGCTTTCATGCTAAAACATGACATCTTCAGGGGACGAGTGAATTCGGTGGCAATTCATCCATCAGGCAAAATTGCATTGTCTGTGTCGAGTGACAAGACTGTTATTGTATGGAACCTAATGACAGCACGCAAAGCTAGCATGAATAAGCTTTATCAAGGTAAATTGCAACAACGTTGTCAGGTCCAGATATGGTATATATGCTAACGGAACACATTTTCGCAGAGGGTTTATGCGTACTGTGGAACAAAACTGGAGACAAATACGCGATCATGTTTGACCGACAGATCAAAATCTACAATGTTGCTGTAAGTGTCTTGCGTTCTTTCCTTGTATGCATCATGCAAGAAGAAACGAGGGGAAAAGAGAGAGAGAGAAAGAGAGGCGGGGGGGGTACTGCTTCTGCTGCAGCAGCTAATTGGAAAAGAAAAGAGATAGTGCAGGTGTGTGGAAAGAAAAAGTCTTAACACTGTGTAACATGCTTTGTAGGACGCAGAAGTAACGTCGACCATCTCGCATCGCTCACGTTTCTTATGCATGCGATATTACACGTCAAACAGCGACAACAAAGAATACATTATCAGCGGCCACGAAGACAAGACCATTCGCATCTGGGATGCATCGACAGGCGAGCTAGCGACTGAGCTTGCTGGCCATAAGCTGCGTGTCAAGACGATAACGATCATTGAGCCAACACTTCCGAATAGTAGTGGTGAAGAAAAAGATAAGGCGGTAACAGTGCTTGTGAGCGTCTCATCCGATGGTGTCATCAAGTGTTGGGATGTCGAAGCAGGGTTAGCGAAGAAGGAAGAGCAAGAAGTGTTGTTGGGAGAGTACGATACCAAGAGTCGTGCAACGTGCTGCACTGCACACGTCGGATTCTCTAAGGCCGTAGTGCAGCAGCAGCAAGAACAGAGGTCAAGCAAAGGCGACAAGAAGAAGAAGAGGGAGGAGGAGGAGGAGGAGGAGGAGGAAAAAGCAAGCGAAGACAGCGAATGACTTTGATAATAAATGGTTTAATTTTTCACCGTGGAAAAGTGAACACGTATGCCTTGTTATGGCAATAGAGTGCCGTTGTTGTTGTTGTTGTTGTTGCTGCTTTCCTTAATAATTCAAGCCAAGGATGGTGACAACAAATTTGCTGTGGATGGGGAGAGAGAGAGTGTGTGTGTGTTTATTTTTCAGGAGTGTGTACACCAGCCCAATTCTTTTCCTTCCTTCCTTCTTTCTTTCCCCTTCCCAAAATAAAGCGTGCGGAAGGTTAAAAATGGATGCCGACCCCCACGACTCGCCGCCGCCACCACCACCACCACCACAGTCCACACAACGTACTCCTGCAAAGCCTAGACCTAATCGTAACCACCGACGATCTTCTGCCACTACCGCCGCTGCTGAAAAGCGAAACAAAGCAAACAAAGCTTGCAAAGGATGTCGAAAGAAAAAGGTGAATTTCCCAAGACAACGCGCATACCGCGGTAATTGCGGTTTGAGGGGTTTATATATAACCCTAATTATGCATCGTCTCACGCTTACGCAAAGACTCACCCTTTCAACTTTTATTCTTGCCACACACATATACAGGTCAAGTGCGAAGGCGAGGTACCTTGCGAGCGGTGCCAAAAGGCTGGTTGGGACTGTGTGTTTGACACCGTCGTGCCAGCAAAGCGAACCTCCAGTCGTCGCAAGTACGTTGTAATAAGTGGCACAAAAAAAAAGATAAAGTCTGGGAAAAGATAGAAGAGCTTAAACATTCATCAACCGTAGCACGAATACATCACAGCCACCCACAAGAAGTAATAGTCATGATGGAATGGATGCTTTAACAAATGCCAAAGAAACCACCACCACCAGCAACAACAACAACAACAACAACAACAACAACAACAACACTGCTAGTGCCACGGGTACATGTTTGTTTATCACTTGAAAATGCAATCAAGTACTGACGATACAAAAAAAAACTTAAATGATAGGCCAGCAAGAGCAGCACGACAAACTTCCAGATGATGGATTTCCTCTGATACCAGCACCTGCAGACGGCATCTCAGTTAGCACAACAGGACGAGGACTGTATATACCAGACTGGCTGTCGCAAGTAGGCGCTGAGCAATCCAGTCCTGACAATAACAGGAATAGCAGCATGTTTGCAAAGCCATCCGACATCCATACAGACTTGCTGAGCACCTATTTTGAGCACATCCATCCTTATTTGCCCATCATCCATCGTCCCACTTTTCAGAAGCAGCTGCAAGAGAACAAGATATGCGAACTTTTACTCTATGCAATGTATGCAGTAGCCTCTCGTTGGCAGCAGCACCAGCAACAGCAGCAACAGGTATCACACATGCAACAACAGCAACAGAACCCTGCTGGATGGACCTACTACGAGTCTGCATTCAAACTATTGGATAACTGTGCAGATGCGCCAAGGCTATCAACAGTGCAGGCACTGATCCTGATGATCAAGTACCACGAGCATGTCCGCCGTCCTGGATTCTTCTGGCGCACGCGCTTTTATTTTCAGCTTATCGTCCGCATGTGTCAGGATTTGCAACTCTACCGTCTGCACCATCAACACCGTCACCATCGTAGTAACAGCAGCAACAGCAGTATCACCAGCAATGGCAGCAGCAATGGCGATCAGCTTCATGCAGCTGATACAGAACAACGCAGTCGTTTGTTTTGGGCAGTTTATGCATATGATGTGCTTACCAGGTATGAAAAGAAACCCTATTTTTGCATGCCTCTCTCTATAAAACCTCATATTCACCCTATGTGAGCTGTTATCAAGCACCGAGCAAGGGACTGTGGCAAACTTTACGAAAGCTTCTGTCGACTTTCCACAACTGTTGCCTGAAGAGGATGGAACAGAGCGTGATGTTATCACATACTTTCACTGGACGGCCAAGATTGCACATATCCATGGCAAAATCTTGACGTTCTTAAGGTCAAAATACGGTCAAGGCGCAGAGGATCCTAGTAGTGATAGCGGTGGTGGTGGTGGTAATGGCAACAGTGAAGACAACAACAGTACCAATGGAGTAGCGATACGTACATTGACAACGGCCCAAGAACAAAAGCAACGCGACAACTTAGTCAGCAACATTGATGAACTTGGAAAAGCCATGTCCGCTGCTATTCGTCAACCGCCCAGCGCAGATGACAAATCATCGTCGGCAAAACAATATCCATACTATGCCTCGCGATTTCTGTACATGTCGTTCCACTTTACCGCCATTCTCCTGCATAGACCCTATGGCGAAGCATCAGCGTATCATCGTGAGCAATGCTTTATTGCTGCATTAGCAATCACACAGATCGCGAGCGAGCTAATTCAAACGGGCGGTGTCGAGTGTCTTTACTATTGTCCGCGTGGTGTGCAGCAGGTCATTCATTATTTGGCAGCATCCATCACTATTCATCGGCTCTTGACATCTCCTTCAGTATTAGCATCAACAGCAACAGCAACGAGGTCTATACAAAAGGACTCCGCTACAACAGAAAAACGTGCCAGAGAAGCATGCGATAAGTCGTTAGATATCATCCATCAATTGATAAAAGTGTCGCCTGCAGTTGAAATTTATACGGATCGACGCGAGCCTGTTACACCACCTTCACCGTCCCCAACACCCATGGAGGAAGTACCCATCTCGCCTCCAGATCGTTCGGCCAAAGCGCGCCGAGTCAGCAAAGAATTTAGCGGCATTCGTCAAAATAGCAGCGGAGGGTTGCCGACATCTAAGTTAAACAGTGGGAGTAATAACGCCACAATCATGAACAATACCCACAGCAACGCTGCTGGTATGGCTATGCCACCCCCGCCACAACCACAGCAACAACAAAATACTGCCATGAACAACACACCTGCTGTTAACCCTGCTACACTCGTCCAGCAACAGCATAGCCCATACCCTCAATCACACCGGCAACACCCTAATCCGCACCGTCTATCAGCACCTACAACGATGATGATGGACTATGCGTCATCCATGTATCTCCAGCAAACTCCACAACCATCTCCTGCCACCCCGTACTCGATCCAGCAGCAGCAAGCGCAATATGGTATACCCAACTTCTCACAAGCAGCCGCCGTATCGATGGCCACCAATTTTTATCCACAATCTATAATACAACAGCACCAGCAACAACAGCCATTTATCACGTCACAACAGCAAGTTAATCACCACACACAAGCACAGCACCAGCAACAACAACAATCTAACATGTATAATCAGCATCTTCACCAACACCAGCATCATCATCATCATCATCATCAGCAACCCCAACAATTACAACACCACTCACATCGGCAACATCAACATCAGCATATCCATCATCAACAACAACATCCATCCACACGTCGCCATACGGTTTCTGGCGATATGAACGCTATGAGTAATTTTATGGTATACCCTGGTATCACGACTACCCCATCATTAGCTTCCGTGAACAGCCACGACCTCATTGATGGTACATGCAGTGGTGTCACTGCTGCCATCTCTGCCGCTGCCATAATGAACCCCTGGCCAACATCAACCTTTACCGATCAAGATTTACAAATGGACCCGTACATCCAGCCAAGTGTTGCACAAAGTATGATGGGGCTATTGATGGACCAGGATGAGAACTCCATGTTTGCTGCCACAGCAGCTGCTCCCGCACCACCTTGAGTGTGAGAAACTTTCTTTTCGCGTAGAGTGATGTGTATGTCCTTAAAAGGCTGCGAAAGAAAAACAGTGTCGATTATTTTATACTATTATTATTATCGCTACTACTTGCATGTATACAAATTGCCAGAATTGATGTGTTGTATGTACATAAAACAAAAATTGGGTTAATAAGAAAGAACGAAATTCATGCCGCATGTTCTGATTGTTTATGCTTGATTGATGTGCTGTGGTGGCGGTGTCACATTAAATTGTCCGATGGGGTCTACTCGCATTGCAGAGTGATTAAATGCCATACGCAAAGTACACCAGGCTGCCAGGAATAACAATAGGGAGATCGTGTCGTGGGTTCTCGGATTCTATCGCGGCTGTAGTCACTGCATCGAAGCCTAAGTAGTTGAAAAACACAATGGATGCTGCTGCAAATATGCCAGGCACGCCAAATTTGCGCCCGTAGCCGGTGGTGTCGGGTGGAATGTATGCCTCATAGCTCTTAGCGTATGTGAAGGCCCACAACGCAAGACGATTAGCAAAACCACAACAATCTTGATAACGAAAATGACTGAATTGACGAGGGCTGATTGGCGTACACGTTTATTATTCAAAGAGCAAGTAATGGTATTATCCATACATGTGATGAAACTTTTCTGGGGTATCATGCACAACCATAAGAATAGTAAAGTACATCTGCTTAAATATAAGTTGGAAAGATAAGAAGAACCTTACCCAATTACCAGAATGAACGTAAGCAGCAATATAATGACGAGATCAGGAATCTTAAAGTAATGCCCTTTTGCGTACGATATGCTTGCTGAATTCTCAGTCCAACCGCTGGGCGGTGTCGTGAAACGTGCGCTAAACTCGACATAGAAAGCAACAGAGAAAAAACTCGACAAAGTAAGCTGACCAACCAACGGCAACAATATGATTATAATGGTGAAAGAAAACAAGTACAGCATGTATACGCATAGTCGAAATCATGTAGTATGTAACAACAAAAGGTACAATATTTGATTCATGTTAAATCTTATCATTACCAGTAACAGCTCCCTCCGTTTACTCCAATACGAGATCCCATCCCAGCAACCATGCTATAGGCTATCCCTAGTTGCGATACAAGTAATACTAACTGTTATGTATGTAGTGTACACACACACACCTCACCAAGGGTCACATAAGTGTAAGTGTAAGCCGAGCCTGAAACAGGAATCATCAATGCCATCGCCGAAAGTAGGTGAGAGCAGCAAATGCTTTTTCACATGAATTGCATGAGTTTATAGTTATTAGTAAACGTGCGACTATCTCTTCAAGTGTTGTAAACCTACTGCAAAACCGGCAAGGAGACGGTGGACGCTGGTCCTGCATTGTTCGCTGCTGCTTGGCCGGATAGCACAAAGAAGTCTGTTGATGACACCAATGATACCCATAAAAACGAATTGCCAAGCTGTCACAGTTCGACGAAGTTTGATATGCCGTGCCTGACCAGCTAGAAGCTCCATTGATTTTGTACAAATGAGAGGACGATACCAGAGACGAAGCTCTGATTCGCCTTGTTGCCGGGTGTATCTTGCTGCAAATCAACTCAGGCGTATAGACGGCCGTGTCGTGTGTAGTAACAGCTGTATTAGAAGACTGGTTAAATTCGCTCGGGCCTCCACCTCCACCTTGATCGTAGTTGTCGCTTTTCCCTCTTCCGTCACTCTCTAGCTTTTCATTATCCATATTTGTTATATATAGTAGCAATAAGTGATTTGGGTTTTGAATTTGTAAGAGACAGAGTAGGAAAGAAAAGCAGGTTGTGATCAATGATCACAGTCTGCAATAGAATCTGGGTCACGTTCAATCTGCAGGCCATTGGTTTTTATGTAAATAAGCATAGTATGTAGACTACTTTCAGATAGTGTATGTAATATACAGATCGATGCCACCAAGTTTTTTGTTTCCTTCTCAAAGTGATTATGCATTGTTGCTGTTGAATTGAAGCAATCAAAAGTGGCGCGGGTCTCCTTCCTTTCCTTATTTTATATCTTACTAGTTTGGATATATATATTATAAGCTAATTAAAGGTACAGATGCAAATATATACATATATATATATATATATATATATATATATATATATATGTATTATAAACAAGGTAAAAAAACGTGTTGTACAGAGTGGCTTTTGTGTGCTGAAAAAATTATGCAGAAATTGTGAATGCAGCAGCAATGGCAGCAGCGAACACACCACCAACAGCCGCACGCACGCCAGCAGAAGCACCGTTTTCATCGGAAGAAGAACCGTCAGCAGAAGACGAAGCAGTGGGATCCGAACCGTCTGCGTTCACGCATCGGCTTGAGTTGAAGCTCGATGGGTTCTCGGTAAGCGTCACGTCAGCGCACTGAATTGATGCGATAAATAAAAAATAAACCCCAGTTAAATTGAAAGTTTACGCAATTATTGCATAATCATACAGTTATTTATCGCAGTCTCTCTCCTTCTCTTTGCAGAGTGAACTAGACACGTATTGGATGTACCTGGTAAAGGGTTCCATCACCACCATTATAGGTAATTTGAAGGGTAGCGTTGGTGCCAGCAGAGGCGTTGGATACGCTGCTGAGGTCAACAGGGAGACAAGCCTCTGCAGGGTAGGGGCGGGAGCCCTTGGCGACCGTGGTGCCGCTGTTGAAATCATCAGTGGAAGGGTTGGCGTTATCGGTCACGACCTTGACTTCATAGGTATAGTCGGTATGGCCAGAGTTGATTTGCATAAAACCGCCCTTGAGAGGGAACTCGCTACGGTTGCTCACAGAGTCGAAACCACCACAAGGAGCAAGAGGTTCACGAGCTTCGTCAAAACCACGCGACTCGGGATACGTCAACTGGTAATGAGCTGACACGCCTTGAAGAGCGGTCAAAGCAGCAGCGGTAATAGCAAAGAATCCAATACGAGTCATTTTAGGTATGGTTTGAAATGAAATAGAAAGGAAGAAAAAAAAAAGGTGAGCATTCCTTGCCCGCCCGTCGCCCTGGTCACTTTTATATCCCTGAAACACCGACACTTGCGACGTTTTCGCTGAAACAACACTTTTGATTGGATGAGCACTGTGAAGGCACTCTGTGGCACCCCTGACACAGAAGAACTTTATTCAATGGTTATATCATAGTGTTGCTGCAATTGAGCACGGTGGTGGGAGTGGTGTTAGTAATATTTATACACTGGCAGACGTGGAATAGCATCATGTAAGCGCCCAAACATCATTTCACCAACTAGAATACCAGCTAGTATCGAGACAAAGTATTGCACATTGCCAGTCATGACCACCATGATCAGCAGAAACATCAAGAAATGTTCAAGCGTGGCACAGATACTCCGCAATATGTCCGGTTTCCATGCGAATGGAGGTACCCAGGGCATGATTGTTGTTGGCGCTGCGGTTCTTGTTCTTGCGGCAGCCGCTCCCGCTGATGACGCCAATGAAAATGACGGCAACGGGGGCGGTGGCGGCGGTAATGGTAACGGCTCAACGGATGTTCGTTTTCGTTTCATTGCGGACGTCGTCGTTGTTGTTGCTGTCGCTGCAGCACCAGAAGTCAAGGAACGTCGTGCAGCTCTTGTTTTCATAATCGATGTCCTTCTTGCGTTTCCTTTCCTTCCGAATTTGATGGAATAAGGTGTTGACGCTGCAGTCATGTATGTGTTCGCATCGTCATCATCGTCGTCGTCACCATCGTTGTCACTGAGATCGGAAACGTACATGGAGATGAACTATTGTTAATAGTTAGCATGGATTTATATAGTCACACATGCGCGAGAGCACTTAAAAATAGCTACTGCACAACATACCTCATCTGTAGGATGATGAACTGACTGCTGCTGCTGCTGCTGCCTCTGCCGCTGTGGTTGGCGCACTGTTGATGAGAGAGCCCCTCCTCCGTCTGCGACTACAGTCGAAGGTGTCGTCACTACTATCGCTGCTGATGGTGTTGAATACTTGTTGCTGTCATGCTGTATACCGTCATCATAATTCACGTTGTTGCTATTACTATTGCTAGGACCAATTCTTGTTGTATTATCACTTCGTTGATGCTGAAAAAATGCACTCATCCGCGAAGTCCTCTTGTTGCCATTATTGTTGCTGTAGTTTTGACCATTACCAATGCTACTGACACCAATGCCACCACCACTCCTGGGTCTCTTGCCATTACAGATATGATTGTTGTTGCTCCTACTAGCCAGCGGCAAGAGCTGGCGATGGTATTCCTGTGCGTTCAACCAGGCTGCAAGCGAGACCTTGATGCCGGCTAGACCTCGAGCGAGTACCGCCATAAGAAACAGTCCAAGGCATGCACTCAAATATTCGTTTTCATTTTTCGGGATCCATCCAGTTAACCAGAGCGTGTTGGCAGCGTCAGATGTCCAGTGGAAAGTACCCACAGATCGTACTTCGTTTTCGGGATTGGATAGACTTAGCGGACGACGATGGCGACGAGGAGTTTGTTCTTCTTGTTCCATCTTCGCTAGATATGTACAGACATACAGTCACTCCAGGTGTTGTTGTTTTCTTCAAGAGTTATGAAAGGCCAAAAAAGAGGGGAAGTGTAGAGAGAATGCTTGACGGAGAAAGAGAAGTTTTCTATTTTGTAGCCCTCATCATGGCAATGGTGAACCTGTCTTCAACAGGTTCATCTTTTGTATTCTTCTCTTTTTTTCATAGTCAATTCAAGCCAATTACTGTTACTAATATATTAAATGACAACATGGTGTCTTTTCTTTTTGTATCAATGGAAGTCTCATTGGTTATTCATCCTTTCAAATTTTATCTGAGAACTTTGGAAATGAAGAGTTGCTTACACAGAGGGTTGGAAGATTCGAATCGTTTCGAAACCAGTTCCACTTGTATCAAAAGTTTTGAAATTCAGATTAACAAAATTATATAAAAAGCTAAGTCCTCTCAAAGTCTAACACACACTTGACACACACATTCAACTTCACTCAATTTGAAACGACATGGCTGAATATCTTGCAAGCATTTACGGTACAGAAAAGGACAAGTACGTTAATTATACTTTATATAAGACTACACGAATTATTATTTTAAAACTATTTGATTTACCAACGATTTTTCTCTTTGATTTGATTTTTTTCTGTTTCCTAAAACACAAAAAACAGAGTAAACTGTTCCTTTTACTTTAAGGCAAGTGCACAATAGTTCGAAAAAAGGAAAAGAATCTGATTATGAAGTGATTAATAACCTGGTTATCTTAAAACGTTTTATACTTGATAGATTGGCGCGTGTAGACACGGTGAACGCTGCTCTAGAAAGCATGTCAAGCCTACGTTTTCACAAACGGTTCTGATTGCCAACATGTATAAGAATCCAGCTCACGAACAGTTTTGCACGTTGACACCGGAGCAAATGCAGGAAGACTTTGACCTCTTTTATGAAGATGTTTTCACGGAACTAGCTACGTTTGGAGAAGTTGAGGAAATGATCGTTTGCGACAATATAGGTGATCACTTGGTGGGCAATGTGTACTGCCAGTATCGTTACGAAGAAGCGGCAGGCAATGCAGTAGAAAGCTTGAATGATCGATTTTATGCAGGTAAAGTAAAAGTATATATATATATATATATATATATATATATATATATACATAGAGAGAGAGCGAGAGATAGATTCTGTCGAAGAGTTGGATTTTAACCAATAGCATCATCTAAAAAAAGGTCGACCATTGTATGCCGAACTATCGCCAGTAACGGATTTCAGAGAAGCGTGCTGTCGACAGCATGAGATTGCAGAATGTAATCGTGGAGGCTTTTGCAACTTTATGCATCTAAGACACCCGTCAAGACCTCTAAAACGAGATCTTCAGGACGGGCAGCGGCTGTCGATTCGAGAAAAAGAACGGGAAGCTCGTTCGTCACACAGGGATGACGATGACAGAAGAAGTTCTCGACATCATGAGGATGACCGGCACTATCGCCACAGACACGATGATGGCTTCTGATCTATCTGTCTCTGTCTCTCTCTCCTGGCTCACACAACAAACCACAAACAACCATCATAGTATAAACATATATACGCATATAAATTAGCACATTCTCTGTTCTTTTCCCTTTTCCACATAAAAAACTGTTAGATATCCTTTCTACTATCTCTCTTTGCTATAGGTTGCATCACTCTTAACTGCAATAATAAAAAAAAACAACTGGACAAAAAGTGATCAATCAGACAACTGGAGCTTGCTGGGAAAACCTAAGCGGAGTTTCATTGGATTTTTTCCAAAGCGTTTGAAAAACGCGTAAGGTTGAGAAAAGAAAGCGTGTTCCTGCTTTATTCATCGTTCGAGTACGTTCGTTTGTTTTCTTCAAACCGCAACCTCCTTTTCTGTATTTTCTCTCTTCGTTGTAAGTTGGAGAAACAGAATCAACCATTGCTCAGTCTCAGTTCAACAGTGACTCAATCTGAATTTTTTTTATTATAGGATCTCCTTCACTCACTCACACAGACTTTAAAAAAGAATGACCGCCACTGTTAGCCAACCTGCTCAGAATGCAGCTACCGATGCCCCTGTCGAGAACGGCGCAAAGACCTCGGGCGGCATTCCATCACAGGACGTCGGCCTCATCTTTGTGCGCGAATATTATACATTTCTCAACAAGAATCCTCACAAACTGTATGGTTTTTACGGTAACGACTCGCTTATGGTGCGCGGTGACGAAGGCGAAGCAGCGCTGACAATCCGTGGTACAGAGGTAGATAGGAAAGAAAACACAAAAAGGGAGGAGGAAAAGGACAGACGAGTAGGAGAACAAGATGTCAAGGAAAAAGGAAAAGAGCACAAAAAGGGAAAAGAAAACTGAAAGGATTGGTTGGATCAATAATAGGAAATTCGCAAAAAGATCGATGAATTGGGCTTTAACGATTGCCGAGTGCTCGTTACGCAAGTGGACAGCCAGGTGTCGGCAAGCAATGGTCTTCTCGTTCAGGTTTTGGGAGAAATGTGCAACACGAATGCGCCTGTTCAAAAGTTCAGTCAAACGTTCTTCCTAGCACCACAAACCAATGGATTTTACGTACTCAACGATATCTTCCGCTGCCTGAAGGATGACGTGGAAATTGATTATTATACCTGCGATGAAAATAACAACAAGCAAACAACTACTACACATCATCATCAGCAGCAGCAGCAGCAGCCAAAGGAAGTAGCACCAGCGGCAGTAGCAGAACAGCAACAGCAACAGCCAGAGACACCTTTGCCTGCATCGCAAACGTCAGCCGCATCCACTACTGCTCCGGCTAGTGCTGCACCCACTATTGCTACAACTGCCACTACCGTAACCACTACCGAGGCAGGAGAACTTGACAGCACTGCAGCAACCACCTCATCCACGCCTGTCATTGAATCCGCTCAAACGCCCGTTGCTATTGCTGCTGAAGAGCCCAAGGAGCCAGAGGAAAAGCCAGCAGCACAAGCTCAGCAACAGCAAGAAGAAAAGATGAGCTCAGAGAAGAAGTCCAACACGCCACAAACATGGGCTAACTTGGCTGCAGCTAGAAACGAACCACCAAAATGGGGAGGTGCTGCTGCAGCTGCTGCACCTGCTACTCCCGAACCCAAAGGATCATCTGCACCGTCGACTGCGCCACAGCAGCAACAGCAGCAGCAGCAACAGCAGCAATCGAAGCCCAAGAACCATGAGCATCGTGAGCCAGTGCCAAAAGGTTCGTTTTGCTATTTGATAAATTAAGCTGGAGCTGATTGATTCATCCAGAAGAGAAGGGAGAGGTTGTTGGGAAAGTACGGAGGAGGAAAAGGGATTGATAGATCAGAGCTTGCTGACGCTTCCTACAAAATAACCGCTTTAATAAATGTAGAAGAAATGACCGAAGTGTTCTTGAAAAACACAAAGAACTTGACGGTGGAACAGGTCAAAGAAGTGTTTGGAGCCGAGTTTGGAGAGGTCAAGTCGGTGACGTTGAACCCACCACCACGCAACAATGGCTTTTTGAACTTTGCTGTGCCTGAATCATGCCAAAAGGCACTCGGCCAGCGCAAGGTGACCGTCGGTGAAACCACGGTACTCGTCGAGGAACGCCGTACGCCAACCAACAAGTTCAACCGTCAGAACGGGGGCCCTTATAGCGAGCGTAAATACCAGCAGAACCAACATCGTCGCGGTGGTGGAGCACCTCGTGGCGGCGGTAACAAGTCTCGTGGAGGTGGAAACCAAAAGCAATAGTTTTCTTTTTCTTTTCACCTACTTGCCAATCTCTTTACGCCTCCCCCTCCCCTCCCCGACACACACACACACTCAATGCTTCTCTTCCTTTCGTTCTCCCTTTTTTTCCTTTCTACATATGCACACGTACCCAACCAAATCCATGATTGCTACATACATCACCCACCCTTCTTTTTCTCTGTTGACAACGAAACAACCATCAACACACTTACTCACTTACCAATCCAACAAGACCACAACACGTGCGCACATACAAAATCAGACCAACACCAAAAAATAACAAAAAAAAAAAAGACCTATTCGAATCAAAAAGGACATAGCATACACACCCACGCAGCAATCGATATTTCCTCTTTTTTTGTCTTCTCTTCTACTTAATACGTTACAGATCTGTAAAACCATTACACGAACCTTTCAAAAAAGAATTTGCATACATGACAAGAAAATCTTTTGTTAATTGGAAGAAAAGGACACAACTGGTTTTTAATTTTGAGATTTAGTTTTCTATCAACTATTGCGCTTGAAAGGTAAACGGTGATGGGTCTTGAACGCTTTTATTGCTGCTACTACTGTTGCTACTGTTGATGAGGTTGGCGTTATCCACAGCATTGTTAGTTGCGCAGTAACAGTAGCAAGAGGGCCAACAATTTGAGTTGCCAATCGGAACAGTCGATGCTGCGTCGTAGTAATGGTAGTAGTACTGTGCAGCGTGCATGGGGCAATACAAACATGCAGCTTCATCCTGTTGTAGCAGCTGTTGAGCTTGTTGCTGCTGCTGCTGCTGCTGCTGCTGCTGCTGCTGCTGTGTCAGTATGGCTGCCACCATTCCTTGTTGCTGTTGTTGTTGGGTCGCTGAATACTGATACAAGTCCTGGCTGGTATCAGGCAGTGGCGGCGGCGTAAGTAGCATTGGTTCTTCATGGAGCATCGCCATGCTGTTCTGCTCCTGTAACCACTGGTTATGATAATCAATAGCAACTGAATGCTGATACCGCTGCTCCTGTTGCTGTAACAGTAGTAACTGCTGCTGCTGCTGTTGATCAGATTGCTGTTGGTGGTAATAGCTTTCCTCCTGCTGCAGCAACGTCCGTTGTCTCTTTTGTTTGGCGCGCCTGTTCTGAAACCACGTCGTAACAGTCTTCTTTGGACATTGGAGTGTGCGTGCTAACCGATCAATCGTGTCTTGTTTGGGATTCGGCGCGTGCTGGTAGTTTGTCTCCAGGATATGCTGTTCATCCATGGAAAATCGCCATCGTGACTTGATGGTGGGCGACCAGGACTCAATACTACTGGTATCATCGGAACCGTTGTTGTTGTTGTTGCTCATGCCTTGCCTTTGCAATGTAGCTCAGTGTCCAGTTGCACCAGTACACCTGATACAGAAATGGAACAGAAAAAGAACAATACTTTCTAGCTACTAGATGTTGTAGGGAAGGAAAATAGTCAATAAATAAAGAATCACGGCTAGAGCGTGCATAAATCAATTGTCTTTAGAGTGTGATTAAGTAGATGTTTTTCTCCTCAATTCATGCTTTAAGAAAAACTGATGTTTTTTCTCCACCATCTCTGTGAAAAGTACAGGGGAAGCTATATATAACCCCAACAACTTGTTGTTCAAACAGATAAAGAAGGAAGCAAGTACATGATGAATAGATGAGGAGTACGTTTATGATGGTGCTCTTAAATGTTTTATACTTTTGAGTTGCAAGACGATGGACGGACATTGAGGATACGTGAGCTGACATGTTGCAGTAGACAAGCCCAGATCCAAGAGTAAAACAACAGGTATGTCCCCAGCGTCAATCCTATCAACGTGAGACACCAGCCTAGCAATGTCTTGCGAGCCCAGTTCTGGGTTCGTGTTGCTTTTGGCATTCGGAGCAGAGGTTCTAAATTTACATGGATGATGTCGTCGAGCATAGAAATGGTTCGTTCTAGCCCAATCACGCCACACACGCCAACAATATAGACAAGGCCCAGGAGAGCTTCTCCCGCCGCACCCGTCGCATAATGGACTAGCTGTAACCATTCCATGATCTGCTGCAACTCATGATCTTGCCATGTCTCGTCGCCATCCAACTTGGAGCCTGCTTCGTTCCCTAGCCCCAGCTTATCCAAGGCAGATCCTAGCTGGGCAAGCCCAAAAATCAGACCCACGACCGATACAAGACTGAGCACATGCGTCATCAGGCAGACTGATCGGCTCATCAACAGGCGTAAAGGGGGCCGATAAATGTAGCCGCACAACTCGCAGTCTATTTCTTTCTTGGTGTAGCTTGTCAGGCATGTCAAATGGACCCTTTGTGGACAGGGGCAGGTTCGGATGTGGTGCGGTCGGCTTTTGTGGATCAGATACGGCATGATGGGGAATAACGGTGGTCGTTTTCGTTTCTGCTGCTGGTTGTTGTCGCTGCTACTACTTCTACTGTGAATGTTGTTGTTGCTGTTTGTGGTACTGCAGATGGGACATTGCCGTCGTTTATGGCTCGATCGTCGCTCTTGGATTGCATACGGTGGCGGGTTTAATAAGTCAGCTGGGGAGCCTGGATAGTGCATTATTTATCGCTGTAGTAGCTACTGGTGTAGAAGGATTAGACTAGTCTGCGTTGGAGGAAAGGGTTGAAGGCGGGTGAGGAAGGAGAAGAACGCACCAACAAAAGAGAAGGCAAGTGATAAAAGAGAAAGAGAGAAAGAGAAAGCTGATATGAAGTAAAGTTGGACAAATGAAAAAATACCTGCTGCTGCCATTATTACAGCCAAACTGAAGTGCTACTACGTATGATCATGATGGCTTATTTCCAGTAGCATTAGGATAGGAGAAAAAAAGGTTTGCATTTCTGTTTTTTTTTCTCTCGCACACACTTTTGCTTTAAGGGGATCATCCCCCCACCCCTTCTTTTCTTTCCTGCCTGTATGTCTGTCTGCAGCAAGCATACATCGTTGTTATTTCAATCCTAAAATTAAGATTTTATTCATAAATTATCATTATTGTTCCTGCTGCTATTCACATGCAACCGTCTTTGCTGCTGCTGCTGTTGCCGTCGTGGTTGAAGTAGTATTGGCATCTTCTTTCTTCTTTACAAGCTAGTAGATAAAGTGTTAGCTCTACAGAAGACGAAGTCCAATTCTAGAACACTGTTAGAAAGCTGCTTACAAGACATATCGTACACCAGGGATCCAGTCCACCTGTGGCACTGTTGTCATGCACCACAGCAGCCGAATCCAGCACTTTTGAACACCGACTGCAGGAGAGACACTTTTTATGCCATCGCGTGGCTCGGGGCCCTGGTTTTTCTTCGTGGACTGAGACGATTGTTTGTGTGCACCCAGCACATATCTTACGCATGCCGAATTTTGGAAGTGGCCGTCCACGTCGACTCATGAGCGACGATGGTTTGACTATTGTTGCTGCTGCTGCTGCTACTGTTGCCAAGGAACTACCACCGCCACTTGCTGTTCCCGTCGCCGAGGCAACTGTTGCTGTGCTAGCCGTACTCGTCGTAGGTGAAGCCGGTGACGAAGGTATAGGTGAAGAAGTTTGACTGCTGGCTCGACTACCTCCACTGATGCTGCTTGGTGCAAGTGACAGCCGATCCATTGAATCGGCAATAGGAAATGAAGCTGGTGGTGGATGCAATTGCGGCACAATCTTGGTTTGTCGCGAGGCGAGCTGCAATTTATCGTTGGAGCACGATTGACAAAACACGGCGGTTTTTGCATCGGTATATACACTGGAAGGCTGGAGCACTTTTTGGCAAGATGTGCAACGGAAACACTGAGTAATTCGTATTTTGTATATATCAAATGATGAGCTTTGCGTTTTCTGGCGATTTACTAAAGTGAAAATTATATGCTTACCTTGGGATGCATAGCCCTATTATGGATGACGATATAGGCATCCTTGATCTCGGTTGAGCAGCGCAAGCAGCTTTTGTTCATCATCATAGGCGAGCACTGAAAAAAAAAATTCCATGTTTAAGACGACTGAAGCAGAGGGGAGGAATTATGAATGAAGCAGAAACAGAGAAAGAAAAAAAATACCTTTGGATGGTAAATGCGGCTGGCATTATCAGTATAAAACGACGTATTATCAAACGGTTCGCGACAGTGTGCGCATTTCAGACATGCCCAGTGATACCTCGTTGAGCTATCAGGCAATCGTACAGTTTTTCCGGACAACGCCTTGTTGCATTCTGGACAGCATGGCTTTTTGTTATTTGCTGCTGTCGTTACTGTTATTTTAGTTGCAACAGGTGGACGTGGCGATGGCGCGATACGCTTATTGCTCTCCCACAGTGAAGACAGTGTTGGTCTTCGTGATCGACTCAGTAGGGAGGATGAAGATGTGGTTGATGATACAGGTGATGAAGGGGTAGTGGTGGAGGAGTTATTGTCGTCGACAGGAGGTGGCGAAAGCAAGCTATCAAGGCCCATAAAGCTTCCCAAATAACTAAGCAGGAAATCCATCAGTTCTCAACTCTCTCTCTCCCTCTATATCTCTTTCAATTCCATCGTTGAACAATTTACCTTGACTGCCACCGATCTATCTTGGGGGTATGTAGCGCAGACATTGATGGCGCTGATGTTTTTGCTATTCGGAATATTTTTAGTATTGCGTTTACCAAGTTCACTTGCTATTGATCGACACAAAATCATTAAATTCAAAGCAATGAGCAGTAGTTAGAGATCTTACATTGCAAAGGATTGCCGCATTTTGTGCATTTCTCTGCACGATTTAATTCACCACAGCGTTGACAATAAGTCATGGTCTAAACTTTACTGTTTCTGATGGATGACGATGAAATGGATTTGCAAAAGTGGGTGAGCTCAGTTATATATGGAGAATGAACGATAAAAGAAAGAAAAAAGAGGATAATCGGTTTTATGGAGGCATTACGTTCGTGGTGAAATCGTACGCCATAGAGAGAATCGAGTGCAGTTTGAAATGAGTTTGCTTGTTGGAAGTAAAATACTGAAAAAAATAATTCGCTATGCATGTGTGCTATACCTACTACGCTCTTTTTTTTTAATAGAACAATGATAGAAATTCCAGCACTTTCCATATAATAGGTTTGCTCGCGTTTACCATTAGCATCCTGTTACTCCTACATAGATCCACTCTATCTGAACTATATCGGCCCTCATATAGCATGTAATAGTAACAGATATAAGGGGTTAAAAAAGAAAATACAGTCATGGAAGACATTACTATTACTCATGTCCTCATCCACATCCCGCAACAGCATTTTCGGGATATTTGTATTTTCATATACACAATACAACCATTTTTATTATTGCAACCAGGACAGGACTGAGCTGTACCCTATATTCAAGGTATACTGACTAGCTTCCTCTGCGTCAATTAGATGCGTATAATTAACGCTTTCTCTTTGTTTCCACATCCTATATTCGTAATGTTATACGAGTGTAAAAAGCCAAGTTATAAGTACGTGCTATTTGAAAAAAGTAGGATATAGGTTAAGCTAAACCAGACATATACTTTACCATTTTCATGAGCTAGGACCTGAATTATTGAGCTCAAAAAGACTATGTTAAAATAGTTACTTAACGTGCTTGAATACCTCACCCCAACCTTCAGACTTAATATAACAGCCGATATATGTACGAGCTCATGTAGATAACTTTAGTATATTTTCTCCAAGGTCTGCCTAGATCCGACCTGTGCCTGAGGTTAACCCCATGGGTATTTTAGTCGTTTATACGCTGGCGCTTGTTGAAGAACATGGCAGAAGGAAATATAAATATCTTCATCGTACAATTGTCATTTCTTTGTGCTGATATGGTCTGGTCCGTTGGTGGCAATAATACAGCGATCAAAGTAGACGGAGGACCAAAGATGAAGTCCACGGCTAATATTTTGTTTTTAATTATCAGTAAAATGAGATTAGTGCTGTTTATAGTCGAATTAGCTACTCCTGCTACTTTTTTGTTTCTTTTTTCGTCAATTTGCATAAAATAGCAGATACCTTCAGCAATGTAGCTTTTTTTTTTTGAAATATTGGCGGCCAGCCCAGCTTGTATTTCCAACGAACAATGTGTTCTGGTATCTGGTAAACAAACATCGGTCAAATACAGTTCGATCGGCATCTACAGTAATAGCGACAACTTGCGGTCCATCAAAAAGCAGGGCAAATATATGCGGAAACGGTTCATCTTGACGGCAATCATGGACGTTTCTCCATAATCAAGTCATAGAATACTTAAGTATAATACTGTCATCGTCGTCATTCGTATATCAGTACAGTATAATGATAGCTTTATCAACAACATGGCAAAGTAATAACGGAGAATAAATCCTATTGCCTCTTTTAAATCATCTTTGAATTCATGCCAAAGTTACAGTACTATTCTCTAAGACCATCTGCAGCGGTCGCTGTTAAGAACCTGTTATGTTAAATTTAACAGTTTATTTAACGGTCAGACCTTGCATCGGTTGCTGTTAACGTCCTGTTATATTTAACAGCCTGAACAAAAACTGTTAAATTTAACAGTTTCTTGAATCGAAAAAAAGGACTTGAAAAATAAAGTTATATCTCACTTCATTCTTCGTTTCTATTCTTCAAAATGAACAACACTACTTTTAAATACACTTCCTCGTCTGACGTTTCTGCCGCTGCCGCCCTGCGCAAGAGAAAGAGCAAAGCTTTTACTTGAACCAACGACGTGTAAAGTTAACAGCTTGGTAACAGTAACCGCTGCATGAAATGCCCTGTTAAGTTGTTACGCACTGTTAAGCGGGCTGCTAAACTCTAGCCGTGTCTGATACAGATAGCCATGAAGCTCAAGCTGCTTCAGCAGAGTAGGTTAAAATTTATGGAAGACTGAATGAACCGGCGCCGATGACCTCACAGCATGTATGGCTCACCATATTCTCACATCCACTAATACACAAATTGATCCGCGATTTGCCCTGGTTTTTCCGGCCCTCCGTCCTTCAGCTATGCGCACACCAGACAAGACCACCGCTATGATGTATCGCGCCAACGACCAACTTCAAGTCGACTGGTCATTCGCTCACCTCTCAGCTGCAACTTTCTTACACCTAGGGTTTCCACACCAGTTGTTGCGGTAATGGTCGTAGTGTAGACTGCGTTCAGATACTGTCGGATCGCTCTTTGGAGCTCTTTGTAGGTCACGTCTTCTCGTGTTGGCAGAATGTTTTGCCACACTGGGGTGAGGCAGAGTTTATTCCGGTGCGTAGTGGATGGACGGAGCAGATATGGGCGTAGGTGGGTGAGAAGGGCATCATCAGGTAGATACTGAGCCCGATAGAGGAATTTGGCTTGGAGGATGGAAGTCCGTCTTTGCATGCTGGGCAACCTGGCCAAGTGTCGCATCACTTTCGTTTCCGAGCTGGGGTGTGCACCATAGATCTTGCGCAGACACTTGTTTTGCGTCCTGTTGATTTCCTTGAGTTGGGTTTTGGAAGCTTGCCAACGAGATGAAGGCTTCGATTGATAAGATGATGGACGATGGCCTTAAAGGCAAGGACATAAGCCCTTTGGTCTCATAATCGAAGGCAAGTAGTGTTAGACTTTCATAACCCGTAACACATGCCAAGGATACAAAGATTGTTTTGAGCATAATCCTAACAGGTGAATATAGGATTCAGGTGCACATTGTTAGGCATGAACCTAGTCTATTAAGCAACATATTGACTTGTGCCAATATCTGTATTCTTCATTCCCCGAGATCGCCACGACTTCAATCCTTTACAATGCGGGGAAGATTTTTTTTACTCTTTTATGCGCCAGTTCAAGTGAAACGTTTAATTTAACGCTCAGCATTAATGCAGTCCTTGGTTTTGGCAAACGCTGATTGCTGCTTTGCTTTTCACTGTAAAATCAGGTCAAGCAGTTATGGAAGGCGGATAGTCGAGGTAATTAAAGCATTCATCGTTTGTGTTCCAATAGTCAATTTTTCTCCATCACCGGTGGTCAACACACATGGCCAGACATTCTCGTAATATGCCGTTGGAGGTGGTATAGTAGATCCATGCTGATTGGACAGCTCGCGGTGAACATCCACTGAGCGAAGACGACAATAGGCTTCGAGAGTATTTACAAAAACGGCATGTCCAACTTTTTCAATTCACCAAGATGCATCCAGCAAGAACTTGGGCACAGGCATATTAGATATTTGATATTAGGTGTGTGTTCCAGTCAGAATTTAGCATTTGACAGACTTGGTGATTGACTTCAAAATATTGTCGTTGCACTAAGATATCGCGAAGGGGAGACGGATGGATTAAATGAGCAAATGATGTCGCCAGGATCTCGTCGGAGGAGCTTTTTCGCAGTTTTCGCTTTGCTGGAACAATCGGGTGGCAAGTGAACCGCTTGCCTGCCATGCGCTGGATGTTCACGGCGTCTGTGAAAGCGTTGTATTCTGCTTTCTGAGTCGATTCGTTATCTTCAATCAGAGCTATCGATTCAATTTGCAATTTCCCAATTATCCACTCATTCTTAGACTTTTCGTCCTCACTGGCCTCCATGGATTGGCAAGCTTGGACAACTGCTTCAGCAAAAGAGTGACGTCGACTAGGATCAGGAGGGACCGGCAAAGAATCGTCATACGATGGGCAATCTGGCAAAGGAATATGCACCACATCGTTTTCATCGTAAAGATCACGGTCGGGGGAGTCTGTTCAAAATAAAAGGAAAAGATTAGTGCGTGATGAGTCTTGCCTTCTTTGAAGCCGTACCTTTATTGGTTTCACATTTCCCTCCAAGCCTCGTCAGATGCTTTCTGATCGCCGAGAGTGAAATAAAGGTTTTCGTGCAATATGGACACAATAGACGGTCCTCTTTCCGTTGAAGTTTGACACGTACATCATCTTATTAAAAAGACAAAAGTATTGAACTTATGCAATTCACCTCAAATGATATTTCATCTTACCTTTGTCTCTCTTGAATTTCACAACATACTCCAGTTGGTGATAGTCATTGACATGTTTGAGAAGTGCCTTTTGATCATCGAAGACAGAAGTACAGTTCTCATTTGTGCACGGAACCAGGTCAGAATTAAGTCATGTCCAGATAAGCGGGCATTCTGGACACCTTGTTTTTGTGCGTGTCCAGACAGGCAGGCATTCTGGACATCAGCGTGTCCAAACCACCACAGCAAAAAATCAGGACTCAGTGTAATGCCTACCTTTTATAGTATTTTGGTGTCACACATTTGCATACAATAAAATCATACCCATTACTCAAATTATAGAAAAAAAAGGAAATATGCACAACAGTCATGTATCCTAAAGGACACATTTAGCGACTATTAGATGCATACCCTGACCTTTTACGCTTTCTTTTGTATGCGGCTGTTGCTGTTGAGTGGACAAGGATGATGAAGGAGGTTTGGGCGAGAATGGAGAAAGGAGAGGTGGTCGAGGTAGAGGAAATATCAGCAGTGGTAATGGCAGTGGTAGGAGAGGTAGTAGTAATAGTGGTGGGGATGGCGAAGGAAATGGAAGACCAGGACGCGACAGCAACGTGACTATACAAGCAGACAGTACCTTAAAAACTAGTATAAAAACCCTGACGTGATATGCTGTCTTTTGTGATCTCTTGATCTCTTATACGACTATTTACAAAGAAAAGAGCATTCAGAATGGATGTCTGGTCACAAGTTATACACTAACGCACTGCTGTCCCAAAGTAGAATGACGGCCGCTGACTTTTCAGGTGCTAAGCTCTCAACATGGAATATTCCGAAAAAATGAAACGCACAGATAACAATGACAACATATAATTGACGATGCGTCGTTGATTCATATAAATACCCTATGACAATATACTTTCAATAAATCCACACATATATATACATACTCGAACTTATATATTCAAGTACCTTTTTTTTCAACCGTTTCATTCACCATTTTTCCTACTCAAGTATCATCTTTACACGTTGGAATTCGCATATGTTCCTTTGTGGCTCAGAAATTAAGGATATAATACAAACAAAATTATATGTTGATGAGCATTGCCATATCAATCATAGAGGCAACAGCAGCTATTGTTTGTTTTATTTACCGCTAAATATATGTATAGATGAGAAACGTATGATCTGCCAATAGGTTGTGACAGTTCCGTCCATGATGATACATAAACAACGCATTTGTCAGTTCGAGTAGTGTCATATGCCAAATCTTTCAAAGGGAAAAAAGGGTGCAGGGACATGAAAAAGGCAAAATGACTGACTTGATGATGGACTGTCAACATTTCCAATGACATTCTGGCAACGATCAAAGAAGATAACGCAGGGACAAAAGCTTCTCAAACTCAGCGATACATAATAACAGAAATAGTGTCCATGATGATTAGAATAGCACTCGGGAAAAGACTTATCCGGGTAGACATTAACGTGCCTTACTAGCCAGGATCGATTTGCATCACTATGTCGATGAAACAGACCGAGGGTACTAAATATTGTTTCGTAGTCCCGTTGTCACCACATCTGTATCATTGTGTTTTGTGTTTTGATGCACGTTAAAATCTGCTCACATAACAATTTACTTGACGGCGGTTAGTAACAACTCATGCACCACCAATGATGCCATTTTATTCTACTTGACGGCACATTGTTATGTAAGTAACAAGAAATAACAGCAATGTTATCGGTTCAACAAACCATATCATACACCGGCGATTGCACTAAGCGTTGTAGATGTTGTACATACTCTTCGGACTTGTGGTAAATCGAAATAAACAAAGACAATAAGTCGTTTGAGAATGGATTATATTCAAAAGATTAAACAAAGTACAATATCAGCTATAGAAACTATCTTCTTTTATATCTAACTTTCAAACATTGTTTGAGAACCCGGTCTTAACGGAGAAACAGATCTGAAGGTGGAAAGCTTATCAACTTCTTTGTCAGCAAGGACCTTAGTGGTGCTTTGCTGTAAGAACGAATAAAAAAGTTTTATGATGGTTTGAGATGTGTTCTTGGACGGTTGTTTCATACTTGGTTTCTTTACTGAGTTATATGAAGGATTCACATTTCAATCCAGCTAGGTGCATATGCGCAACCGTGTCCCTTATTGGATCCCGGTGTGGTAAAGAGAAACCTTCTATCAAGACATCTGTCTGTACCGGATCTTAGTTTACCACAGGCCTGATGAAATATAGAAATTTCCGAGGCGAGGCAAGGGGAACTATGTAAAAATAAAGCGGAGCCATCCATATTAGTTTTACTTGAATAATAGTAGAAGGGGTCACTAGTAGTATAATCAGCTATGCTATAATACTTTCAAGATCGAGCACTACCAAAATGAAAGGCTATTTGATTAGTAATGCTCTGTTTGTTTGTAGAACAGTGACAGCCGGCTTCTGGTCCGGTCGGCGTCATTTTAAACGCCATTTTCGTATCTTCTCGCCTCAATGGCTAGATTGCCACACTCAGATCAACAATTGCTGCCCTGGGTCCTGCTGATTATTAATCAATCCACTGTAATCCGATTATTAATCAATCCATTGCAATTTTAAAACGAACACAAAACTTGATCACCACGCTTTAAGGTGACAGTTCCCTGATGTTTAGATAATTTATAGAAGCTGAAAAGAATATAGATGATTGTAGCTTTCATAGATGCTATTATCAAAGCAAAGTATTTCCTTAATCAAAAGCGGATCTGTGGGGAGCGAGGTAGATCAGAGAAAGGCGAAAAATTTTGACAACAGCCTCCAAAGCGTGCATTTGTCAGCAAACGGGGTTTGATTCATAATACTAAGTATGGAACACAAATTATGGCGTGCCCGGCTGAGCTATAGACACACATATATAAAGTGGCGAAAAAAAGAAACCCTCTCCTTCGACATATCTGTATATATCCTACTCCTAGATTCAATAGACTTCTTTCACAGCATCAAATCAGAGCTAAAATAATACCATCATCATCTCAGCATTATGGACAATACAAATCATCAACCGAACAGTATCTTACCAGCACGACCAGGATCAGATGCAACGCTCAATCAAGAAGGATTCGTTCATAATGAAACGTACGGCGAGCCAAATGCAAATACAGTCGACGTTGAAGGTAGCCTTAGTTTGTTATGATCATCATCTGTTACTAAAGTGATCAAAAAAGCTCTCAAGCTTTATCTGAAAATATGCACATAACTGACACTAAATCAAATTGTTTCTTGTTGATGAAGCGGCCATTGAAGAATTTCATGAAATGAAACGCGAGCTTTCGCGGATCAGCCGGCATTCGAACCTGACAACTCTCGACAAAGCTGGAGAAGAAGGTCGCGTGTCAGAAGAAGAATTTGATCTAAACCGATTTTTACAAGGCATGTCTTACGAAGACACGAAAGCCGGCAAAAAGCCAAAACATCTTGGCCTGGTATTCAAAAACTTGGCAGTAGAGGTAATATCTAGCATGTCACATCAGAAATACGTACTCATGTGTTGTATAGTGCTGATTCATTCCTTTGATACTAACAAATTCTTTATTGCTATAGGGAGTTGGCGCCGACGCACACACAATTCTGAACGTAATCACTGGTCTTTTAAGCCTGGTACAACCGTGGAAGCTCTTCAATTTTGGACTTGGCGGAAGTACCAAAACAATCTTGCATCCACTATCTGGATTTGTAAAAGACGGCGAAATGCTGTTAGTCCTTGGTCGTCCCGGTGCAGGCACCACCACATTACTCAAGGTTCTGGCCAACATGCGTTCCGGATATAAGAATATCAAGGGTGATGTCAGCTATGGTGGTATTGATTCTGCAACATTCGCGAAGCATTATCGCGGCCAAGTTATTTATAACGAAGAAGAAGATCAACATTATCCAACGTAAGTTCCACACTTCTTTCTGCTGTAATTCCCTTGAGCAGTATTTTACAAAGTTGATCAAAACTAACAGGCTTTTTTCCATGAAAAATCGATATTCTGTAGGTTGACTACCAAGGAAACGCTTCAATTCGCTCTGCGCACCAAAACGCCTGGCAACCGATTACCCGACGAAACAAAAGAAGTGTTTGTAAACAAATTGATCTACATGCTGGGCAACATGCTCGGCCTTTCCAAGAAAATGGATACCCTTGTTGGTGACAGTGTTGTGCGAGGCCTTTCGGGAGGCGAGCGAAAACGACTTTCAATCGCTGAAGCCATGACAACGCAAAGCTCTATCAACTTATGGGACGGCGCAACACGAGGCCTTGATGCCGTATCAGCCCTTGATTACGTCCGTTCACTTCGCGTTATGACAGACGTATCTCGCAACACAACGGTATCCACACTTTACCAGGCTTCCAGTAGCATGTTTGCACTTTATGACAAGGTCCTCGTGCTGGACAGTGGCTATTGTGTTTATTTTGGTCCCGTCGAGCTGGCAAAGGATTACTTTGAATCCCTTGGTTTTTACAGGTCTCCACGCAAGTCGATTCCTGATTTTCTCACTGGCATTTCCAACCCATTGGAACGCGAGATCAAGCCAGGGTTTACAGCACCTGAATCTGCCGCCGAGCTGCACCAGCGATACGTCGAATCGGACATTTACAAGGAAATGATGAAAGAGCTTGCAGCATATGAAGATCAAGTCCTTGAAGAAAAACCTTCCGATTTATTCAAGAAAGCCGTTTATGAAGAACATCAAAAGCTCGCACCCAAGAAGGATCCTTACACGGTCTCTTTTTATCAACAGGTCAAAGCATTGACTATTCGCAATTTTCAGCTTTTGTCGAGAAGTCACGAGTCGCTTATTTCTCGCTATGGTACTGTTCTCATCATTGCATTCTTACTTGGCTCTTGCTTCTACAAAATGCCGCTAAATGCCGAGGGTGCTGTTTCTCGGGCTGGTGCCATTTGCTTCACCATAATTAATATCGGGTTTATCTCGCACAGCGAGTTGGTCAATATCATGCTTGGTCGTCCTATTTTGGAGAAACACAAGCACTATGCCATGTATCGCCCTGCTGCCTACTACCTCTCACAAGTTGTCGTCGATCTCCCATTAATCATCGCTCAAGGTTTGCCTTTTTATATTTGATTGATGTTTACAGCGTTGCTCATTATAGCTTTACTAACAATGGAGGTATGCTTTTCTTTTTTAGTAATTCTATATCAATTAATTACCTATTTCTTGATGGGTCTCCAGCTAAATGCCGGAAGATTCTTTACCTTTTTCCTCGTCCTGGTGGTTATGTCTCTTGCAATGAACGGCTTTTTCCGTTTCTTTGGGTTGCTCACCAATACCTTTATGCTCGCCAATCTTGTTGCCTGCGTCATGTTTATTTACGCGTTTCTCTACATGGGTTACTACATTTATTATAATGCTATGCATCCATGGTTCTTCTGGTACGTACAACTCTTATGTCGCTGTTATAATACTCAGTTACTTCTATCTTGGTGGAAGACAGCACAACTAATGGCAAAGAACGAAAATCTACCATAACATTTAATAAATTAGGATTCACTGGATTTATCCATTGGCATACGCATATAAAGCTCTAATTATCAATGAAATGGGTGGCCAAGTCTATGCATGCGATGGTCCCGGAAGTACTGTACCCTATGGCGCTGGTTATGACGACTGGTCGCACATGATCTGCTCCATGAGCGGTGGTAAACCTGGTGAAAGCTTTGTACTTGGTGACGACTATCTGCGAAGTGTACTTGGCATTGAGCCGACATGGCTGTGGTCGGTCAATATTGTTATGTTGATTGTCTGGTTCTTGTTCTTCACCGGTATCAATATCCTTTTGATCGAAAAATTCCAACTCGGCAGCAGCGGATCATCAACCAAGCTCTATCTTCCCGGCAAGGCACCTAAACCACGAACACCAGAAGAAGAAAAAGAAAGACTCGAGCGCCAGCTTCAAGTCACTGAAAAGATGGATCAAGTCTCCACCGGCACTACTTTCTCATGGCAGCATATTAACTACACTGTCCCTGTCAAGGGAGGCTCATTCCAAATCCTGAACGATGTCTCCGGTATTGTCAAGCCAGGTCATTTGACCGCACTGATGGGCTCTTCTGGTGCGGGTAAAACTACGCTTCTTGACGTGCTAGCGAAACGCAAGACCATTGGCAAGGTTGAAGGCCGTACATATTTGAACAGTGAGGTGCTCATGAGCGATTTCGAGCGGATCACCGGTTATGTCGAACAAATGGACGTACACCAGCCGGCTGACACAGTCCGTGAAGCCATGCGATTTTCAGCATACTTGCGTCAAGATCCTAGCGTACCCAAGAGCGAAAAGGATATTTACGTCGAGCAAATCATCCAACTGCTGGAAATGGAAGACATTGCTGACGCCCAGGTCGGAGATCCATCCACCGGCAACGGTATCTCGATAGAAGAGCGAAAGCGTCTGACGATTGCCATGGAACTGGTCGCCAAACCCAAGTTGATCTTTTTGGATGAGCCTACGTCTGGTTTGGATTCTCAGAGCTCGTACAACATTATCCGCTTTTTGCGCAAGCTCGCTGATGCCGGCTGGCCTGTCGTGTGCACGATCCATCAGCCTTCTGCTATTTTGTTCGAATACTTTGACCATCTACACTTGCTGGTCCGAGGCGGTCGTACAGCTTACTGTGGTGAAATTGGTCAAGACGCAAAAATAATGATCGACTACTTTGAGTCAAACGGCGGGCCCAAGTACGCATCGGATGCAAATCCTGCTGAATACATTCTTGACGTGGTTGCTTCCGGAAATGTCTCATCAAAGAACTGGGCCGACGTGTGGGCGAATTCCGCGAATGCAAAGGCGCTTGAAGAAGAGCTGGAAGCAATTCACAACAACGTCGATAGAAATCCTTCACGCAAGGCTCTGACTTATGCGACTCCTTTCTGGACTCAACTATACTTGGTGTTCAAGCGTATGAGCCTAGTCTATTGGCGATCTTCTGGATACAACCTTGGTCGGTTCCTCACCATTGCTTCGCTTTCTCTATTTATTGGTTTTACTTTCTGGAAGTTGTCGTACTCGTTTACCGATATCCAGTATCGTGTACTTCTTATGTTTGGATCAATGCCATTAGCGTACATGATGGTAAGTTTTACATTATTATTTTTTGCAAAGGACAGCAAAAAAAATGATTTCTAACTAGCATACAATTGCTGTACATGATTAGATCACAATGGGTCAACCTAAGTTTATGGGAGAACGTGTTTTCTTCAGACGTGAGTACGCAAGCCGGTTCTACGGTTGGGTGCCATATGCTATATCAGCCATCCTTGTCGAGATCCCGTATATCTGTTTCCTTTGCTTGTTGTTTATGGTCGGTATCTATTGGACTGTTGGCCTTACTGAAACCGCCGAGGCATCCGGTTACTACTATTTAATGGTGGTTCTCTTTGTCCTATGGGCCGTTACATTCGGCTTTATTCTCGGCGGTCTTACAGAAAACCCATATATTGCAGCTGTTCTGACGCCACTGGCATTCACCACGGTCTTTATGTTTGCCGGTGTACTCCAAACACAATTCGCGCTTCCTCGATTTTGGAGTGCATGGATGTATTGGCTTGGTACGTACACATAGTAAAACAACAACAACAACAGTACATTGATTCTCTTTGCAATATGTATACTAACAGCAACACAAACTTTTTCTTTTGTTTAGTTCCATTCCATTATGTAGTTGAAGGGCTTATAGTCAATGAGCTAGAAACTCTTCCAATCGAACCCAGCAGTAACGATCTTCTCAAGTTCACCCCACCAGGTAACCAAACTTGTGGTGAATATATGGCGAGCTTTTTCTCATCCGGTGGCTCTGGCTACCTGGTTGATCCAAGCAGCACTACTCTATGCGAGTACAGCACCTATTCCACAGCAAAAGAATTCTACACTACTACTTATGGCTGGGATGCATCCCATAAATGGCAAAACATTGGCATTGTCTGCATCTTTTGTGTATTCAATGTGCTTGTGTGCGCTGCTCTTATCTACTGGAGACGAAAAGCTAGACGTTAACTTATGCCCTGCATCATCATCATTGTCCCACAATATTTGTACATAGCATACACTTTATATTTGTATATTTTTTCCATTAATTAATAGTAAACATAAACAGGAAAGCAAACATATGTGATAGTTAAATCCAAATGCAATGATGATGTGATGCTGATTCTATTAACTCTTCTTTAAAAAATTACATTACACTGAAAGTAAGAGTTCATATATGTACATTAAGTAGACCTTTATCCTTTCTTAAACTTTTTCCTCGCTGTCGACCATTTCTTCATCCTTGGTTTCAACAACGACCGTTTCCATCAAATCATCTGCACCGGAAGGCTCAACATTGTTTTCAATGGCAGGTAAGAACGTGGCAAACGTCAAATAGCTGGTATGACCACGCGTATCAACTGGCGTCTTCGATACCAACATGGTCGAAATTGTCTCTGATAATTCGATTTCTGACACCTTTTCAGAAGCTCCTTCTTCTCCATCTTCCAGCGGTCGCTTTCTACTATTTAGTCGTTTCCGTCGTGCTGCTTGAATTGCTTCTGCAAAGTCAACTTTCTTGATTGGGCTTACGTCGTGACTTCGAACCAAACATTCGTACATTGTGATCTCTTTAAAAAACCAACAACATGGAATTCGTACATCATTAGTTTGAAAGAAAACTTCGTTTCAACCTCTTCTCAATATCAGTATATCGTCACTTACCAACAAATCCGTTTTCGTTCAGTGCCTCTACAGATTTGGCTACTTGTTCGATACATGGACTGAATGTACAGATTTTTCCTGTTCGATGCTGCAGGAATGAAGCCTTGGCTGAGGCAATAGCTTCCCATGGTGCGGGTAGATCCAAAAACACGGCGTTCACTGCGTTGGTCATACCGAATCCGTCTTTGCAAACATCGCGTTGTTGGATCTGGACAATCTCGCCAAGTCCATGGTCAGTGAACTCTTTAGCTGCTACAGCTGTACGTTCGGCGTGGTATTCAAAGGTGTATAATTTGCCAGTAGGTGCAATTGTGCGTGCAATTGAGTGTGAGAAAGATCCACTGCCCGTGCCTGTGAATGATATATGCAAGTTTAGTACATGTACTTTAATGCCTATTTAATCTTTAATGTTGGATATGATTTTTTACCTGATTCAATGACATGCGAGCCGGGCTTCATGTCCAGGTATGTAGAAATAAACGAAATATCGGCAATGTACAAGATCTGTGTTCGATGGGGGAGACACAGCGTCCAGAGTTCAGGAGTTGGATGTAACAAGTAGATGAATCCTCTTTGGGTCGTCGATATCATCTTCATATAGCATCGTTAATATCAAATATTGTCCCAATCTTCCGTTCACTGAGTGGTTTACCTTGGAACCAAATTCTTTTCCAATCATATCATCATGTTTAAATACACCATATCGGTTTCTAACTTCCTCGCCTTTCTTGACGAAAATGGAGAGCATATTGTCTCGTGTCTACTCGGTACATGAACGCAATGATATTGAATTAGTTTTGTTTGTGCCGCAATCATGTCAATATTGATCAGTGTAGGTATGTTGGGCTACTTTACCACGTAGACAAAGACGAGATCGCCTTCTTCAATGTGTGTTTTCCAGCCGGTAAAACCCATTCTTTCTTTTGATCGATCCGAGTTTTAAGAGAAGGCGGGAACAAAAAAATAAGGAAAATGATATGCAGCAAAATGCAAGAATGCTGGTGGCTTGCTGTATTACGGGCGCACACACACAATCATCCCAGAAAGCGGAAGTTAGTGCCCTTCTGTCCACTCCCTCCGCTCCACCTCTTTTTTACGTTTGTTCGGGTTTGCACCTATGCAGAATTCGAAGATCAAACTAAAGAAGCAAGAAGATTTCTATAATGCGTTAACGGGTGTGAAAGAAACGAGCGACCAGCTCGTAGAGGACAGTTGCAAATACGAGGACAGTGAAGTTGGAGATCTCGTCCGAGAGCAAATGGACAACGTAAATGGATTCTTCCTTTTTTATCGTACAATTTAGCTCTTCTTCTCGCGTAAAAGAAAACTTATATGAGAGACGGCATATATAGTTCTTTAAGGAACTAGCGACAATCGCAAGTGGCAATGTTTATCTAACTGATGACGAGCCGATTGACTTGAGACCGTTTGAAACAGGTAACACAACTTGCATACAGGATACGAACACCTATATGCTCACGCGCTCATATTTGTTGCTACAACACAACGATGCACAGAACCGCTCGATCAGCGACTCGAAGACGAAGCACTTGAAATGGAAAAACAGATGCGACAAGCGCTTGACAATGTCGTTGGTCAACGACGAAACATTCTCGGACAACTGCAACCACTGGCCAAAGAAGTCGTTTCGCATAAAGCGTCGATCGATCGAGTAGTATTTGCAAGTGATCAAAACGAAGAGGAGGGTAGCAGAACAATACAAGGTTTGATTGAAAGCATATTCTCAATGATTAGAGGAGGAGAGAATGATTGACAGCTTGTAATATTGGCGTCATTGTTGGATAGACAACGAAGAGCAGACGGTGGCGGACCGTGATACCATGCTAAAAGAATACCAAGATGCATTGAAAATGCTTCCCTATCTCGAAAAGGTAAAAGCACTGCTTCACTTCGCCATTCGATAGCTATACTGACAATGATGGCACAGGCACTTGTGGAAACCAAGATGGAGACTGAACAGCTGAACGATGTTCTCAAGGCAGGAAAGCATCTTTGATGAAATACGATATTCATACATAGCAGCAAAACAATGCATCTTCCCTACATAAAAAGAATGAATTGCGTGTAACACATCAAATTGCTTGTCATACCGATGGGGTCCTATTAGTGTCACTTTTTACGGTTTTCTTTTTTCTCACTCTTTTTTCTCTCACTCTCTGCTTTGTCGTAATCACCTTCACTCGGGACGCAATCATGACAATGTCAAATGCAAACACTGAATCACAACAGCAAGACACGCCGCCTGTCATGAATGAGCGCAAGACGGGTTGGCGGGCTATCCAAATCAAGCGGGGTGACAATAATGCTGTTCCTGGAAATAACAGCAAGAAAAAGTCAGAACCAGAGCCTCAACCTACATCGTCGTCGTCACAGGAAGATAATAAGAAAGAATTGACTACGACTGCTAACGATTATGAACAGCAGCAACAGCAGAAAAAAGAGGAGAAAGGGGAGGAAGAGGGAGAGGAAGAACCACCGAGTAACAATAACGAACTTTCGATGGTACTAAGCGCGCTTCGAGGAACCGTTGCGTCGCAAAAAGCTACAGCAGCAACACGTGAAAATCCGTCGCCGCTCACTTTAGCACCTGTTGGACAACAACAACAACAACAACACCCCATAGCAGCAACAGAAGAACCGACAACACCGCAACCGACAACGACGACGTCAACGACGAGAAACGCGCGTGTGGATAAAATTATTGCTGCTGCCGAAGCAGCTAGAGACGAAGCTGAAAACAAAGAGTATCGCATGCTCGATCAGATCGACACGGCTGCTTCTAATGCTTTCGTCGACGACAGTGACAGCGACGACGATAACGATGGTAACAAAAAGAAAGAAGGGATCCATGCAGACAGTGAGCCCACAACGCCTGTGCCCGCATGTTTCAGTCCTCAACAAGAACTGACAAAGATGGAGAAACGTCGCATTGAATTGCCAGCAGACAATAACATGGCGGACTATGTGACACCACCCACACCTGGTACACCGCCACCATCCGATCCAGCGTACAGTGAGCAGCTTCGACGGGATTCATCGACATCACCACCAGCACCGGCAACACCGACTGAATCGGAGGGCCCCGTCATCAAGGCAAATACGCTAAGTCCACGTGAGCAAGAGAAAGAAGGTAATAACAATAGAGTACATTTATTTCTGAGTATGTGTGGGGTAAACTGACTTTCTTTCTTGGCGGAGATGCTCAGATCAAGCTATGCTGGAAGGCATGGAAGCGTTTTTCAATAATCGATTCGCAGAGGCTGAAACTGCCTTTCGCTTTAAGGCTGACGAGTGAGTTCCTAATTCTTCTTTGATTAAAAGACAAAAAATGTTATCTGATATAATATGTGTATTAGGGATCCACTGTATTCACTAGGCTTGGGTTCTATGGCATTTATTAAGGCGCTTTCGGTAAGATTAGCAATTGAACAAAAGTGTGTGTGTGAGAGAGAGAGAGAGAGACTCAACTCCGTTTATTGCTACGACAGACATCCGATCCAGAGAATGCTCAAAAGGCTATTGCACAACTGACGGCAACGTATGAATTCGCAAATGGTCAGATCATGGCAGCTTCTGCCAAGAAGCCGCTAAAGGACACCGTGTCACACTATTTCACCAATTTGATGGGCAGCAACAACACGGGTCTTCCTACCAACACCCCGCCATTGCCCTCAGAAACACTCAAGGGTCGTCCGCTGTTTATTCCCAACGGTGCACTTCGTGCCCATGTCGTCAAGGCAGAATGCTGTCTGCTTATGGCTATGCTGTACCTGACTCAGGAGACCGTTGTTGGATACCTGAAAAGCGGATTGAATTTAAGGCGAGGTAATTATAAACTATCGGAAATGATAATGACTCCTTTTTCCTTTTGTCGCTGACAATTGCTGAGTGATGTATCTACAGCATACAACAGTTATAGCTTGGTATGGCAAGAGTATAAGCGCATGGGCCAAGAATTCAACCGATACATGGACAAGGATACAATCTCGGCTATCCAGTTTGGGTAAAAGTGATGATGAAAACGTGCATGGAATCGAGGGGTCGTCGTTGTCGTTGGTATGCTAATGATGACTGGTTGTAGCATCGGGTCCGTGCACATTCTGCTATCCTCCTTACCCGCCAAAATCTTAAAAATTGTGTCAGCGTTCGGATGGAAAGCTGACAAGCATCTGGGATTTGCGTTGCTTAAGCTTTGCATGGATGGACAGCGGATTCGGTCACCCCTTGCTTCCATGATGTGAGTTTCTTCCCTACTTGTCGCGTACTCCCCTTTTCTTCCCGCGAAAAGCGAGATCTCGATAAGATCACTAACACCCTGCTACATGCAGGCTGCTCTCTTACTATGTCACGCTCATGTCGTATTGTCCACAAGTGCTGACACGTGACTTGCTTGAGTCATCCATCGAGATTCTGTTGAATGCACAACAAATGTTCCCCAACTCGGCTTTATTCCTTTACTACGCTGGACGCATTTCTCGGTTATCGCGCAACATCCCCTTATCAACCCAGTCGTTCATGTACACGTATCAAGTCAGCCAGGGTGCTGCATGGGCAGAGCATGGCATGGGCTATCTGGCGACGCACGAAACGGCGTTCAATTGTGTGATCGAGCTGGACTGGGCCATTGCAGCGTTACGTACCATGGAACTCCAAGGCAAGCACGGCTCACCAGCTTTCAACAAGTACTTTTACGGCGCATGTATGGAAATGCTGGGTAACCGTAGCGAGGCCATCTTGGCCTTTGCTGAGGCTACCACGTTATGCACAACCCACAAAAAGAAGCGAACCCAGATTGAGCAGTTTGTGGAGCATCGTATCAAGTTTTTCGAAAAGAGCGGTTACCAGGACATGGACTATGTATTACCCGGATTGGAGATATGTTACTTGTGGAACATATTTTCGTGCATGCAACCACCGCGTTTGGAGGCATGCCTGGAGCAGGTCGAGACGACGCTGGGCGTAATCTACAAGCGTGAAAAGAAAGAGTATGAGGTGCGCACACTAGAGTTGATGCCGGATCTGCCACCACCGAACTACTATGATCAGCGTGCAATCCTGTTGCTGATCAAGGCACATATCCTCAACTGTCTGGGTCAGAGCGCTGACGCGATTGCTCACTTGAACTGGATCGTGGATCACAAGGGTCGTATCACGTACTCGAAATGGGTATTGCCCTATGCGTACTGGTAAGGAGAATGTTTTTGTATTGGGGAACGTTGTGTGCATGTGCTACAGTATATGATAGCGTGCACAGAAACTGACAACATATTACAATCTAAAGGGAATCAGGCGTTGTTTCGTGGTACATGGGAGAGTTGAAACGGGCACGGGCCTTGTGGACAAGTGCATTGACCTATTCCGGATATGACTTTGAGTACAGATTGGCCATTGTAAGTGTTTACTTGTAGCTGCTGCTGCGGTCCCGCTGTCAAACCTGTTTTAAAGTCTATTTCCATAACCACGCGTCATCGATCGATGCTCACACCATACACTCCCCCGCTTTTTTACTATTAGCAAGCGAATTTGGCGATCAATCATGCCACCGAGATCGGCGTTCCTGAAACACCTTCGCCTAAAATGACCAGCAACCAGACTACGAATAACGGTCGAAAACGTTTGCCACTGGCTAATCCTAACCCGATTCACGCGGCTGCTGCGGCTGCCCAGGGTTAATATATCCCATCAGCACAACATACAGTGTGCAAGACAAGGCGTTGTTATCATAAATAGCATAGCATACATACCCCTCTCTAAGTCGATCGACCGTCTTCTCCATTCATATCATCTCCTATTATGATACATGACTAAACTGACATCAAGTGGCTGTAATATGTATATAGAAAAGTTGTTTGTAATATGTGCAGTAAAAGTAAAGGGAAAGAAGAAAAAAAGACATTTACAAATTCAAAGAGGAGTGGGGTGGAAAGGTGATGATGGTATATAGAGAAGAAAACTAAAAGGGCCAACAATTCCGTTCTGCAATAGCGACTACGTGCTCATATTCTTGCAGATGTCTCCAGCTCCTATCGCAATGGGCCATCTGTGCACAAACATCACGGAGCAACTGGACTACCCAAGCAACCTGGTGACGATGGTGGTCCTGCACGACTGCGTGTGGCGCTTCCAAGATGCTCAGTAGCAACGACCACTGGTCCGGTAAATGGGTCGTGTTTTTAAAGTTCTTGAGGACACTGCTCATTTCGAGCACCACCATGCGCCCCAAATGTGCCTTGCCAAAAAGATACTTGCGGATCTCGGGGATGGCAGACAGGCCTTCGCGTGCAATGGCCAGAAGTCCCATCAGTGCCGCCAAAGAGTGACCGCGCGTGGATGCGTGTAGTGTGTTTGTACACCATCGCACCACTCGTTGGAGCTCTTCAGCCAATGCTGCTTCGTTTGCAAACTGTTCCGAGGGGCGACAGCCATCTAAACTGTGCACAATGCTGCGCGCACGTTCTTGTATGCGTAAGATTTCCTGATAAAAGTCGCCCGCAGGCGGGAAGCGTTGCTGCTGTTCGGCCAAAGTGCTCGCAGTCATAGTCATAGTCGTTGCCGATGGTGTTGGTGACATGGGGTGCTGCTTGTTGATGTTGTTCTTCAATAGGTTGGCGCTTGGCTGATGGTCTTCAATCATTTGCATGACGCGCGGGCTTTTCATGGCAACGGTCGTCAGGATGTGGCATAAAGCCATTTTGGGCAGGCCGGTCAGCCAGGTCTGCAGTGACCAGGCATCGTAAGGGACCATGTTGATCCCGGCGTCCTGGACAAGCTTTTCGTCGAAAACGCCTGCGGTGTCGGCATTTACAAACAATGTTGATTCGGACATGAAGCTTACATTGCTCTTGGTGCTGCTACTGCTACTGCTACTGCTACTGCTACTGCTACTGCTACTATTACTACTACTCGATTCGGTTGATATTGTTGATGAGGCTGAGGATGATGTGGTAGCATGCGCGATTCGATCAAGACCAATGATGGATAGGATGTAAGCAAAGAGTCTTTTGGATGATGTAGTAGACATGGCTACAAGAGGTGGGAAAGGGGGGGTGGGGTGAATTTGAGGGGTTGGGGAATAGAGAAAGAGAGAGAAAGAGAGAGGAAAAGTGGGTTGTCAAGAGAGAAGGCTGCGGATGGGGAAATAAAAGGGGGAGATCTGGGGCAGAGATAGACACTGTGTGTGTGTGTGTGTGAGAACAGAGTGCGATTAATATTTATAGTGAAGAAAAAAAGAATTCCTTTTTTTTTTGGTTGGTTTTCTTTTTCTTTTTTCGATTTTTTTTGGTCGTTTTTTTGTGATATTACGAGGCAAAAGGCGGGGAGGGGAGGGGTTGAGTGAGTGAGTTAGCTTGTTGTTAATATGAATATGGTTTCGTCTGCTTCTATGTCGGCATGAGGGTGTCTTTGATAAACAGTGTCCGGAGAAGCAAAAGGAACCATAGTACGGCTGTCGAAGAGAAAAAGAGAAAAGAAGCGTCTTCTGGTTGTTGTTGCTTTGCTTTGGAGGGCCTTTGTGCCTGAAAGAAAGAGAGTCTTGGTATAGAAAGCGTATATGTTGTTGCCTTGAGTCTCCAAGAGAAAGCGAGGTTCGTCTTTTTCTTTCTTGCTAAAGAGAGAATGTAGTGTTCTTGCTCTTTCAGGTTGGAGGAAAAGAAGGAAAACGAATCGGTGCTTCTTCTGTGTCAAAGAAGTCTGGTAGAAGGGCTTTACAAAAGATAAAGGCAGGGGGGGCTGTGTTCTCTCTCCGTTGATTCCAGGTGGAAGAGCGAAAGAAAAAGAAGAGGGGAAAGAAAGAGAGAGAGAGAGAGAGAGAGAGTGGGTCAAGTCGAAAATGCTTCTGTCCCGCTGACTTTGGGTCAGATGACTGTTGCAACGGAGGTCCCAAGACCCCCTCCCCTTCCCCCTCTCTCTTTCTTCTTTTGGCTGTCTGTGTGCTGTCGACACAGCAATAGGTGACAATGTTGAAGACCAGGACTAATCATCATGACGTAATAAACAAATATATATAATAGAAATGTCTCTCGTCCTATATATTTCCGAGCACTACCCTCTCTCTCTCTCTCTTTCTTTCTTCAAGAAACCCAAAATGGCACACCACATCATTGTGTTTAACGCCGGCTCGTCGAGTTTGAAATTCAAGCTCTTTGAAACTACAACCGGCAACGCAACAACCAGCATAAAGCAAGTTGCCACTGGCTCGTGCAAAGAAATTGGCTCTGATAAATCCACATGGTCCCTCAACGACGATACACAACAGCGCTCTATCGCATCCCACGAGGACGCTTTGACCCTTATTATCGACGAATTGAAAGCGAACCAGCTGATATCAGCTAATAATAACCCAAAACCCTCCTCCTCCTCGTCGACGACCTTGCGTGTGGGTCATCGGGTAGTGCATGGCGGCGATCGTCGTGATCCTGTCAAGGTGACGTCTGAAACACTGGAACAATTGGAAGAGTTGACCAAGTTGGCGCCATTGCATAACCATCGCGCAGTGGTTGTCATGCGTGCCAGCTTGGACCGGATCGAGGGCGCTGATAATTACGCCTATTTCGATACCATGTTTCATGCCACTCTGCCAGAATTCATCTACACCTACCCCCTGCCGCGTGAGAAGGCTTTCAAATGCTCCATCCGCAAATGGGGGTTCCATGGGTAGCCTATTTTTTTAAAAAAAAGTTACTTGTCTGTTACTGCATTCTAACTACTTGTTGTCTGTCAATAATGACATAGGCTTTCGCATGAATTTGTCGCTAATGCAGCAGCGCGACACTTGCAAAAGCCCCTCAAAGACTTGAAATTGGTGACATTGCATCTCGGCAACGGAAGTAGCGCGTGCGCTATCAAGTTTGGCAAGAGCTTTGATACGTCCATGGGGCTGACTCCTGTGTCAGGTAACAAATAACACAAAAGGGCCATTTCTAGGGATTCACGAGACTTATTCACCATGGTCATCGAGTGAATCTGGACACCTCACCATACTGTCTGTGTAGGTTTACCCGCCAGCACACGATCTGGTGACATTGACCCTTCCGCCGTATTCCATCTGGTATCAGATCCATCCGAGCCCAAAGATGCGTCAGGAGGCGCTGGTGTTGAGCTTTCCAAAGCCGAGCATGTCTTGAACAAAGAGAGCGGCTTCAAGGGTCTCTGTGGCATTTCCCATGTAGGCGAGCTCGTCAAGCAAGCTCAAGAAAAGAGCAGCCGCGAAGCGCAGCTATCCCTCGACATCCTTTATAATCGAATTCAGAACTTTGTGGGCGCTTATTTTGTAGCCCTTGAAGGCGGTGTTGATGCCATTGTCTTTACGGGTGGAATTGGTGAAGCATCGCCTCAAGTGCGTCAAGGCGTTACGGACAAACTGCAATGTCTCGGATGTAAGATTGACAAGGACAAGAATAATAAGACCGATGCGTCTTACAGCAGCAGCAACGGCAGCAACGGAGTAGTGGATATTTCGGAACCGAATACGGCCATCAAGACGTTGGTTATCGAAACGAACGAAGAGCTCCGTATTGCGGAAATGATGATGGAGCAAGAAGAAGAAGGATAAAGTCAAAGCGCCGATCTAAAACGCGAAGGTTGGAAGGTGAATTTTGAAGGACACAAAACACGCGACGGACGCGTTCCTCTTTTTTTTTTACCTTTCTTTCATAGCTCGTTTGTCCCTCCCTCCCTCTCTCTTCCTCTCTCTTGTAATAACAAAAAATTATTTCAGTGCTCGTCGTATATCTAAAGTTGTATAACCCGCCTTCCTTCCCTTGTGCGTGCATTCTTCTTCCCAACCTTTTGTTAAACAAGAAAAAAAACCTTTCCTCCATTGCCGCCATGGGAATTAAACGAGCTGTGCTCATTGATGAGCCTTTCCCTGATCTCTTTTGTGGCCTATGCCAAGGTATATAGTGTGATGTTATAAAGCGTTGCCGCTCTCGCTCGTAATTGACTCTGTCTTTGCTCTTTTGCTCTTTTGCTTTGTATTAGGTATTCTGGACGATCCCGTTCAAGTTCGTTGTCCTGAAGGTAAATAAGAGTCGCTATATAGCCAACCCTCGTTCAACACATAAACGTCCTCACCACCATCCACAAGTTAAAAAAAATTTTTGTCCTTGTCTTGCTTGCTAATATGATGGATAATAGATCACATGTTCTGTAACAGCTGTATTAAAAGCTACTTGCAACAAAGCCGAACATGTCCACACTGTCTGACCGACCTCGACCCATCCCTGTTCCAGCCATCCAAGTTCGTTCAACGCCAAATTGGTCGATTACGTGTACGTTGTCCAAATCATGATGCAGGATGCTCTTGGCAAGGTATATTATCGGATTCGCATCCAAATGAGGTAAGTCACGCTGTTATCCCAATTTTTGCTTGAACTGGTCCATTGTATATTCCACATACATACGATCAGTGGTGATAATCGTTTTGGTTTACCAATATTTGTGGGGTTGGTCGGTTTATAGTGTAGCTACGAGACATGTGAATGTCATAATGCCAAACACGGATGTAAGGAACGGTTACGGCGGTTGGATATACAACATCATGAATGTCCCTACGAACTTTTACCGTGTCCCAACATGATGCCCTTGTGTAAGCCGTTCTTCCGCAAGGACAAGGCAACTCACGAAAAGACGTGTCGATCATACCCGTGCCCATTCGCAATGGAAGGCTGTGCTTATATCGGTGTTCTGCCGGATGTGAACGCTCACTGCGACATGTACTGTGGAAAATTACACAAACGTATCAAGGACTTAGAAGCTGAATGTGAGCGGTTAAAGGAATGTATGGCGGGATGCACCAATGGCAGTTGCAATCAAATCGCTCAGCAAACAGCTACACCGTCTTCAAACGCTATGCAGTCAGCAGCAACAGCAAGTGCAGCAACAACAACAACAACAGCAACAACAACGGCAGGGTCTGGAGGAGATGATGATGATATGGGCGGCATTGACTTATTGGAGCAAATGTTGAGCGGTGCCGACAGTGACTATTTGTCTTTGGGACTATTGGGCAATGTCAATGAAAACAAGCCTTCGACCGACGCAAACGAATCGCAACAACCATCCTCATCACAACAACAGCCTAACCATGGATCCCATACACCGCAGCACGATCAACAACAGCAGCAGGAACAACAGCCTCTGATCAACAGCTTATTGGAAAATCCGAATGGTGATTTGATGGATTTAAGCGACTGTTTGTCGCCACTACCATTCATTTCTAATATCGACAGCAAGCAACCGCAGCAACCAATACCAACATCCATTGCTGCACCCAAACGATCTTCAAACGGCAAAATCATTCGATATAGCAAGAACGTCCGATTAGCGCACAGCGCACTCCGCATGGCACGACAGCAACAAAGCCGATATCTCTCGGATATGAATCCATTCGATGCTCTTATGGAGGATTTAGACGTGGCTGGCATCAAACCTGATTATCAACTATTATCAGAGCAACAGCAGCAACAACAACATCATCATCATCAGCAGGAGCAACACCCACAAGACCAGCAGCCAGCAGTACAAAATGCACCTACACCTGCTTCCATCATCTCAACATCGAGCCAACAAGACGATATCTCCAACTTGATGGCACAACACTCACTTTCATCTCCACAGCCTAATCCATTTTCATTCAATAATTTGGAGGACGTACAAAAGTACTTGTCGGATATGGCACCTGTACCAACAGCAAGTGCAACAACAGCGGAGGACAGCAAATCCATTCCATCAGCAACTTCACCGGCATATACCCCGTCAACTCAACCATTGCCTCCTGCTCCTTCAACACCAGCTCAAAGCAGTCCATTACGAAATAGCAGTAGTAGTAAGACGAATAAGCCAAGGAAACCCAAGGAGAAAAAGAACAAGAAGGCCACGGCTGCTGCTGCCGCTGCTGCTCCTCCAACTACTGTACTAGACGCTCGTTCACCGCAATCAGTACGATCACCACAGCCATCGTCACCTAATAGCACAGCATCACCTGCAGATGCTCCCAAAAAACGACCCATGTTTGTCCTCGCATCCAGTTATTTGGCCAACTACGGAACCAACAATAGCAACAGCACCACCACGAGCATTTCTAATAATCATAACAATACTACTCCCAACCCCACTACTACTACTACCACTACTACTACTACTATCAGCAACACCACCAAACAGCAATCATCATAAAAAAAATATCACTACTACTCTACTGTATATATGCATTTTCCCTTTTCATTTCCAAAAAAAGATACTCATCGCATCATCCACACACCATCAAGAAAACAAGCACACCCCAACAACAATACTAAATATACACTTTTATAAATTTTGGTTTCTAGCTTTTATTATTGTTACTATAATTATTACAATGATGGGATGATGATTACTTTTTCTTTATGCAAACATGAAAACATTCTTTTGTGCCGTGCACATTTTCTGTGCTCTTTCTGTGCCTACTATCCGTTCCAGCTTTAGATGATCGTATCGTGAAAACAAGGCTGTACATGAGAATGTGGCTTCTTCGGCCGCACTTGCTTCATTAAACTTGAGACCCAAGAAGTTGACCACCTCGTTGTAGAACTGAGGATGGTCGGGTAAGCCATAAAACACCACATGGAAGGTGCCTCGAATGTTGAGTCGTCGGAAAAAGTGAACACGTTCGGTGTAGAGTAAAAAGCTGGTGCGACCGTGGAAGAATTGACCTCTTGCTCGAGTAATACCCTTGGGTGTTGTGTACCTGGTGGAAAGGGGAAAAGTTTAAATGTCAGTGAGGGGGAGGGATATGATAGTTACTTATTGGAAAAAAGGTCACCAGCCAGAGGTTCACTTACTCGCAAAGTGGTTCGTAGGAATACATGTTGTCTTCAAAATAGTTGCGGATGCGAACAAAGTCAAAATAGGATGGGATGAAAATGAGGGTATGAGATTGCATGATAGCTGACTTGCGTAATCCGGGCAAGGTCTATTATTGAAAGACAGTACAGTTTCCCAAATGTTAGAGCAAGATATATGCATGTACCTCGCTGACTTTTTTTTGCTCTTACCTTTTCAACAAAGTATTTAAACCGTGTGTCGTCCATGGCAGCCAGCGACGTAGTGTCCACACGTGTAAAGGTCTACGAGCAAAGATGTCAAGTAAATGAATTTGACCCTCTCACAACCATAATTCGTTAACTATGTTTTCAAAAGTACCTGTTGTACTTGAGGAATCACATCAAGGATAGATCCATCCTCGACCTTTTGTTTGATCTTGAGCTTGCCTGCAACATTCTTAAAATACTTGTTGAAGATGGCATTGAACTCGGGAGTCAGAAATTCGCTAAAGACCAAGGTTTGTCGCAAATACGTGGCTCTAAAATTGGATATTGATTAATCTCATCGTCCATTACAAAGGAGTGTTTGATACATGTACACAACGACTTACTTTTTATCCAGGTACCAATTTTTGATTCGTGAAATATCACATCCGTGTGTATCGAGAGGAATCCGGTTCAAAAATTGGAAAATGTGCTATGCAAAACCCATTCCTGTAAGCGTCCCTATTCCAACTCGTCCTGCAAAATGTGTCAAACGTGATTACCATACCTCAACATGTTCCCAGTTTTGCATCAAAAAAGTGCTTGCTTGATCAAAGATGACAAGCTCGATCGAAGATAAGAAATCAAAATCTTGTTTCTTGTCACTATAAAAAGCCATATCTAACATCAGCTTTCGTGTTCCCTGTGCTCTGTCATCCGATTCAAATAGGAAAACAGAAAACACATACCCTTCGGCGCCAATCATCATACGCAGACCTAGTGGCGAGGCGATGATCATATCTGCAGCATAATAATCACTATAAAACTTCATACTCTTTCTGGTAAACTTGATTGCCAGACGGAAATGATCATCAATGTTGCCCTTGAACGTGGCAAGGAAGTCTGCCGGCTTTGTATCGTCCTGCTCTTCCTTCTCTCGCAACTTGTATTCATCATAGAAACGTTTTTTGTTTTCCTGAAAAAAAGAAAGCCAATCAGTGGACTCCGCCCCAACTAATCATCTCCCCTGAGAAAATGGATATATACCTGTTGCTCGCTACCCGATAACTTGATCATCATATCCACAATATCAACGACTGAGTTTCTGAACGGAACAACAATCAGTACTTTTGGTCGAGTAAAACCTTGATCCCGGATGTCGCTAAAATATTAACAAATAGCGTGAGTAAACCGTTAAACCATACTTGAACCATATCCCAGTAAAATACCCAATATCGATGTTGTCAGTTTGTGCTTTGGTGATTTTGTTCGTGTTTCTCATGATACGATCGCGTGTTCTATTAAACAAAAAATAAAAGGAAGAAAGTCAGTTTATTACTACAAGATGCCTGTTGAAAATCCCTAAAGAGAACTTACTTGTGGATATGATTCAATGCATGTAAAACATATGCGTTTCTAATTTCATCAGCGTTATCCAAACTGCGGTTACAGTACATTACATCACGATATTCGTTAAATTGCTGGAATAAACGATCTTGCAGTGGTGTGAAAACTCGAGATTCTATTAAATATCAGATTTTAGTAAAACTCATATATACGCACTATGTATATACGTTCCGCCCAGTAGTAGAACTATCAGCTCACCATCCTCTGAGTCCAAAACATTCTTATTTGCTTTTTTCCAAAGCTTTGCCAGGCGTCCTCGTACTTTGGCTTCCACCAAATCGGTCACCGGTTTCGACTCCTTAATGCTCTTGTCAGGTACTGCGGTATAGCCCACAACGTCTTTTAGAGCATCATCTTCAAACGTTTGAGCGTTCCACTTTTTGTCTTCAATAAGAGAAATTTTTTGATCGAATTCTTTAGGTTGATCGTCGGTGAAATGGCGCGAGAACGGATCCTCTATAGACAGTAAGTGGAAGTATATCAGTACTTGTTCAGCCCATTTCTTTAGCGGCTTGGTTTAGATCAATCTACTATCATACCCTCACGTCCTTCTTCTTCATCACTCGATTCATCCCCAACCATGATTTGATCCTGCTTTTCTTCTTCGTCGATAATTCCTTCTCCATCATCTAGAGGAAAAGATCACACAACCAATTTAGCGTTTGATACGAATTAATCGGTCATGGTAAAGCTAATGACTTTTTCTGTTATACCTTCTTCTTCTACTTCCTCATCTTTCTCCTCCTCTTCGTTTTCTTCTTCAGCATCATTTACCGCCATGTCATTTTCATCATGAACCTCTTGTTCTTCTTCATCTTCATCGTCGCCGTCGGAGTCCTCATCTTCAAAACCCTCCTGCTCACGTTTGATTCTGGCATAAAAAGTCTGGTTTTTGGATGTCTTTTGCAACGAGCCCACTAACTGCGAGTATGCCGAAGGCTTTTGCCATGTTTCTTCTTCTTCATCATCTCCTTCTTCCTCGTCTTCTTCGCTTTCGAATTGAACTTGTCCTTCTTCCATTTCTCGATCCAGGTCTTCTTCGTAAACAACGCGACGGCGGCGTCTAATTGACAATAGTAATAATAAGGTTTGTGTGATAAGTACACATAATATCTTGCTTATGTAAGAAACCCAATTAAAGGGGTGGAAAGAGAAGGTGCAAGACAATAAAAATATGAGGTAAAGACTTACTTGGTAGGTCCACCTTCCTCACCACTTTCAGCATTATCATTCTCCTCGTCTTCTTCGTCGTCTTGAAAATCGTCTGGGATCAAAGTACCGTATTCTTTGAGATCGTTCTTTTGCTTGCGAGACAAACTGCCAAACTTGACGGTTTCGTTTTTGCGTTTCGAGGCTGATTTCGAAGAAGAAAGACCAGAGACATGTTGAGCAGGTGCACGAGTATTTTTATGTGCCATGCTTTTGCTAATGGCCGAACGTCCTTTTGCCATGATTCCAAACGAGTTTCGAGATTTTTCGTTGCGCGATCGATCTAAGAAAAGAAGAGGGAAAAAAATTCAGTCCGTTTTTTTAACTTCTCTGTACGACAATCAGCCAATCAATTTCGGCATTTATTGATTTCCTCAGCATGGCTGCAATCTTTTTCGTTCTTCCCTGCTACTCCTACTACTGCTGCTACTGTCATCCCAAATCGTTGCCGAGGCTTTGAATCTCAATAGATTCGTTTTAAAATGATAGAATCACCTACTCGTTGATCATCAGTCATTATATTATAGAAAACATATGTCTATACTGCCGCCAAAATCAGTCTATTGCTCTATGCATTGTAATAAATATGATCATAACATTTGATAGTCACTCTGCCTTGATAGTATACGGTTGATTGATCGCTTTGATCGCTTTGTTGCTAGCGTACCGATTATCGTCCATATCCAGCTTATATGACAGCAGGTGCTCCTAGTAAGTCCTGTATCATTGAGCCACGCATACATATAAATGCTGAAGAACAAAGGAAGGGAACTAACGGTCAGTTACGCAATGGCTTTGAAAGTGGCGGAGAGACGACAAGTTTTTAAAAACGAATTGGCCAAGTCTTGTGCATACATATGTGAGTGCATGCCTTATGGTAGTTGTTACTACATAACTGCTCTGAAAGTATTAAGTTATCACTCGTATAAAATATCTTCTCTGAAAAGTACAGAGTCACGTGGCGATTAGAGTTTTCATCATCATGGTTACAGGCGGCTACAAATAATAAAGGAGAGCTACGTGAAGAAAATACTTAATTTCTAATTATTATATTAGTGAATGCTTCAAATATATTCTTTATGTACAAATGGGAGATTACTTAGGAGCTGATACTGGAGAGAACTACAAATCCAATGCCTCCAGTCGCAACTGCACCAACGATGGATGCAGGTGAAGACCAAAGCGACTGCAACCAACTGTTGAACGACTTTTCTACGCGCTTAACATTGAATGCACGAAGCCGGTGTTGAGTCTCCTTTTGCTCCAACTCTTCAAGAGATAATGTAGAAGCGTTCTTTTCTTCATTCAAGAGTTCCTGTTTTTGATATGTTAAACAAATGGCTCAAGCTGGTTTCTTTTTCCAAAAAGTAGACCTACCGAACTTACATTGGTATCTTCGGGATTATCATCTGCTCCGATAAGTGGATAACGTTGTCGAGTCAGTTCCACATTTTGGACATTGCCGAAAAAGTCGGTAACCTTTACTTGATCTAATGGACGTTTAAATAAATCAGAGCGAATTCCAGGGTGCGATGCAATCTTAACAGGATCATATGAATCAAACTAGAGCATAAAGCGGTTATACGTCAGTCAATAGAATTATGTTGCACAATAAGAAATTAAAAAAAATAATGTTTACCAGATTCTTCAAAGTTTTGTCGCTTGTCATATCAATTTTCTCAAGGAACTCGAGATTGTAATAAGTGTATCCGTCGATTACTGCTACACCCAAATCATGATCCGTATGATGCTTTTAGGAGGAAAAAAACGCATTAGAAAATAATCGCCATACTACCATATCAACGGGAGTAAACTATTATACAGTAAGCATCCGACAGCTTACCGAGTACGAGCTTTCGCCTAATCGACTACTTCCAGTTGCCAAAATGTTGGGAGAGTAAATCTTGCTATACATTGTGTTGGCTTGGCAGGTGTCAATCATGAAGAGCATTTCGTTGTATCTACACATTGAAAGCATTGTCAATACACGCAATGACAAGGATAATGGATTCATAGAGTGAAAAGACTTTACCTCTTCTTCTCCCACATTTGTTCAAAAGAGTCAGCGAGATCATATGCACTAATTTCTTCGGCATCCTGGAATTTTAAAAACTCATCGCCACCATGGCCTGTCATGTAAATAAGAACGTTGGACCGATCATCGGATAAAAGACGTTTTGATCGTGGGGTATCGGGGGACACACGTCCTGCATAACATAAGCAAACATATGGGAGAAATGTGTGGTTAGTAATCCGATGTTAATACAATAAAGCAAGGAGCGCACGCACCACACCATTGTTTCTTACCAGTAAGCATGCGAATGAAATTCTCGACAGTAACTTCATATCCACGATAGTCAACCTCAACGTTATCACCATAAAGATCCAAAATACGTGCTGCATTGTTGTATACGGTTGCTGGATATTTGTTGCGAGGATTACATGAAACGTCGTCCGCTAACATAAGAATAATATTCGAGTCGGGAATACCCAATCGTTTGACGGTGCGGTACATGGAAAGCGTGTTGGCGACATGACGATAATTGAACCAGAACCGTGAGGTGCATACCTAATTTTGAAAAGTCCAAGCATTGAGTTAAAAATGAGACGAATAGTTTGCCTTGAGAGCATACATTGCATTACCAGCACTGCCCAATTATTGGTATGGCCACTCTGACTAAAGAACCCTTCCACTTGTTCATCTCGAGAAGGTGATGAAGCAAGGCCCGTAGTAGCACAAAGTGCAAACAAGGCGCTCCATGCAAGTAAGCAGTAAAGGATGGACCTTAGCATGTGTGGTTAATGGGAAAGGAGCGAATGTAAATCTATGTTTTTTAATGGAGGTATCAAGAGAGGCAGAGTATTGCGGAGAAAGCGATCAGTTTTATTAATGGTTGCAATGCCGAAAGGATATCAGTGACAGCGACAGCACCTGCTATGATAGAAAACGCTCTGCCATGTGAGCAAAAAATAGGCGATACAACAAACAAACCACTAAGCAACTGCCAACCTTAATAATTGCCTGAAGATAATACATAAATCAATGTACAGAAAGAAAAAGTACTTCTTTCAGTATAGGTTGATCGTTGTATGGGTAATACACATTATGGTGTGACAGGAATTACGGACTATCAAGAGAGGTGTGTTGCTATGTTTGTCTGTATCTGTATGTGCTTCGATACACTACAGTGATGCTAACGTCGGATAAAGCGTGGGTGTTTCTGCGTCGTTTTCTGGCCTACCACTGCAAGATGGGGAAAGCAATCAATGAAGACAGATACGTTGTACGTGTGGTTGAAAGGCAGCATGTGGCGAAATGCACAATGACCCACCACACTCTGTGCTGTAGTAGTCAATATATCAGTTAAAAGATTAGTTGACATCCATCAAATGTCTTCAGAATAAAACGACAAAAATGTACCCAGGTATGTACGTGCGCGAATCTTGCACGTTTGTCCATGAAAATGACGCAGTGTTTCAAAACTTACACTGTTGTGACAGTTCTATCTAGATAATACATAAACAGCGCATTTGTCTGTTAAAATGTGTCATATGCGAGTTTATGTTGGATTTTAGAAGAGTGAAATAAATAGGGGCAGGGACGTAAATGTCAAAATGACTGACGTGATGATGGTCTGTCAACAGTTTCCATATATTCTGGCAACGTTTAAAAGAAGATAACGCAAGGACAGAGGCCTTGCAAACTCGGCGATGATGCGCTGGGTCATGAGACAGACTTGTATGTTTACAGTACGTCGAAATGAATGTTAATTCGCTGGAAAGATCACTGTGACCGAGCCATCTTGCTGGGAAGTGGATATACTGTAATAATTATCAGATCTTACCAAGAGGAAATATTTACTAACGGTCGTATGAATGATAGTATAACCATATGAGTTATTGTTTTCTGCCCCTTATATCGTACAATACATCAGAGAGTGGTGATGATTTTGTACACTACAATGATATGATATGCAGTTTTAGAAGAGAAGAAATCAACTACACACCCAGAAAGATATATGTTGATCTTCCTTTTCAACGCTTCACGATGGTCGAAGAAACCTCGCAGCCTCGATCGATTGCTATTCTTTTACCTATGTTTTTTAAATTGTGTCTACCTCTATACGTCAAAATTGATCAATATAGAAGTACGGCAAGAAAGTAACAAAAACTTACTGCCTCACCTTTTATAACTCCCATAATGGCGCAGCCCGCCATTTATCATTTAGCATGCTGTTTAAGTAAGAGCAGTTTTTTGCGACACTTTAGTTGCTTCGTGCACGATACGATTAAAATTCGATTTTATTAATGACTCAATGAACGCTGCGCTCGTGAAAGCATGTCCGCTCTAGTCCGGTCTCAAAAGTGGAGAATAAAGAAACCCTGATCAGAGGAAACAGGGAAAAGGTCGAAGGAGGGAGGGGAGAGTAAATCTAAGGTGGGGAGAGAGTGCAAGGGTATAGACATGGAAAAGTGAGTAGAAGAGGGATATCTAGCTAGAGGATAGGGGGCAAGATGGCATTTTCTTGTGTTTTTGCTTTTTGCTTTCTTCGTTTTATTTATATAAACTGATATATACTATACAGGGGCAGGAGGTGGAGGAACAATCCATTTGAGAAGGTCGGCGCCGGGTTCGACATCAAAATACTGCTGTAGATCAGTGCTAGGGTGTTGGTGCGCATCAAGTTCAGCAAGTATTTTGCAGATGATAGGGCCAGGTGGTGCGTAAGTGCTGGATGCGTCGAGGTGATTGCGGCTGGGAGTGGTGCAGTTGGTTTAAGACATAGGACAGTGGGTCTGTAGTGCAGTTATGGCTGATGCGGAGACGAGTGTGTATGCGCAGACACTGAATCGCGTGTTGTTTGTTGAAGTCGGCGTGGCGGCATGTTGTACAGCATTTGCGTTCGCCACCAACCAACCAGCCGAGACGCCAGCGAATGCAGCGACTACGGTCCTTGTTCGACATTGGCAACCATAAAAATGGGATCAACCCCAAGGCTCGTGCACGATACAGTGCTTATGGTCTCAATTGGCAGATTTAAGAATTCCAAATGGCGGCCTACAAAATGTCAATTCGCGTTTCTTTCAGATTCTTTACTTTCAGCATGAGCAATAAACTTCACTATTTTGTAGAAGATAATCGAGGCTCGATTAACACAAAAAACGATATCGAAGCTATGGACTACATCACTGAAGAAGGACATGAGTTTCATTTGGAAAAATCAACTGACTTGACAATTTATAAACTTATTCAACATACTCCTATTGAGCTTGACCCTGAAAGCGAATGGCGACTAGATATTACCAAAAAAAGTCAAAAAGATGAAGGCTGAAGGCAATACCTCCACAGATGAACAAAAAACACCGTTTTTGTACAATTCGAAGATAAAGTTTTTCACAGCTACAAAGTTTCAAAGATTGATTGGTGTTTCTGAACGAACTGCTCAGGGCCAAAATAATAGAAATTGAGCCTTTTTATCTAAAAATTTTCATCATTATTCTTATTCATTTTATTATTGAAATTATTATCATTTATATATATAACTTCCTTTTTTTATTTTCTGTATTGTGATTTTTTATTCTGTTTCTTTGTTTTACTTTATATTTATACTCAAATACATTATTATAATCTTTTTTTATCTGTATACTAAATTGTTTAATTTCATCATCAAAATTTATAATTACTTGTTTAATATTTAGCTCCTCTATTTTTTTTGTCAAAAACATTCTTTTTAAATTTTTGAAAAATGATTCATCATTTAATATATTTTTAAAATTATCTATCTCATCTACTTTTATTTCATAATATAATATAATATAAAAATCAATTTTGTTTTACTTAATATATATCTTATAATTTCTGTAAACTACTTAAGGATAACTCCATTTCTTTTTGTTAGGTTATTGCCATAACTAACCCTGCCACATCATTTCTTAATCAATTTGCAGACACAAACAAGGGCAAGAAGAAGGCCAGATACTTCAACGTATGTGTATATGTGTATCTATATTTTTATTGCAATGCCTATTAGGGGTCGCAATCTGACCCGTGGGTCAAAACCAACCCGCGGGTTGAGGACGGGTCAATAGGTCGCGTTGATGCTTTTCTGACCCACGGGTCGACCCGTCCAACCCTTGACCTGACCCATTGACCCATTGTGACCCGTGTATACATATAATATATATGAGGTACTTAATTTAAGTAGTCAATCTTCTTGTTGGGAAACATCATTAGTTGTCAATATGTCTGCTATAGAACTATAGCATAAAACGTACTTAATTCTTTTTATTGTGGGATTATACTTTATATTCAGCAGTATGGGATAAGTAAGCTATAAGCAATATTTATGATAGGAGTAAAGAAGTAGCAATAGTGCAATGAGAATATACAATGGGTATTAATCCCTATCGATAGTTTAAAAAAGGTTTCAATAAATATATATAAATAATTGTTTAAAAATATATGGGAAAAAATAAAAAATTAGATTATAATTTTTTTATTTTTAAAACGTTTAAGATATTTTTTTAATTTTTTTTAATTCGTATAATATGTTTATGTTTCATATAAACATAATTAAACCATTAAAAATATAATATTCTTTTATAATTAATTCGGCCCAGGCTAGGAGGTACGACAACGCCCAGTTTAATTAAAAAGCAACAAAGTTAGATTTTTATTAGAATGCTTGACAGTGAAATCCTTAACTAAAATTAATTTACTGTTTACAGTAATATTAATTGTTATGGATTAAAACTCAATAGAGGGTGGCAGTAAGAGACGCGATTTAACAAAAGACAGAAAAGTTGAGAAAAGAAAATCGAAGGAAGAAGAAAGAAGTGAAAAGAAAAGGGAAAAGAGAAAAGGATAAGGGGTATATAGGGAAGTCGATTTTCAACCACACTTTAAATATTATGCTTTCTACAAAGCATGTGAGCCCAAGCAATTTTTTTGTGATGGCACAGAACCCTTTACCTTTAAGAATAATCGCTCAAAACGTAGATGTTGCTAGCACTGCTAGGAATTTGCGTGCCATCATCTTAAAGAGCTATATATATGTATGGAGTTTTGCACTTCCAGTGCTCAAGTTCAGGCTGATCAACACTTCCTTCATCACTGCATTGGAACCAGTCTTGACCCGTCAACTCGAGTTTTGACCCATTGGGTTGAATGGGTTGGGTCGGGTCAGTGTTTTCTTGACCCACGGGTCAACAGGTCAGACCCTTGACCCGACGCGACCCATCCAATTGCGACCCCTAGTAAGGAGGGAGATAAATGCGTTTATATTTTCTACTGGGAGAAATCCAGGGACAATAGAGCCATTTTGATATCTGAAACCGAAGTAGTGGGCCGTCGTAAGAATTCAAAGATAATGCCTTGCCAAATTCGCTCTTTTGTTGGACAGGTATGATAAATAGCAAATGGTGGGCAGAGTCAATAGTAACTAAACAGACAGGGCACAGAGAAGACTCGAACACATTAGGTATGATACGATTTAACAGGACACGATGTGGAATACATCCTGTAATCAGCCAGTATACTACAATTTGTTGAACAGCGGTAAATGACAAAGACCAGAAAAATTTCCAATAGGCAGCAGATATTCTTAGAGATAACGGAGCAATCGTCGAAGCTTGGACTGTTCTTCGGAATGGATTCATCAATAAAAATGCAATTTCGCATATAATCCATATCTATGGCTGTCCATTCCAAGATCCATTCGAATCTTGTGTTGATACGATTAATATCGTTTCGAGCTAAGGGTGGAGCAAGATAGCTTCTTCACTGAGAGACAACACCCATGCAAGATAAAATTACTGACTGTGATTTTCTTTAAGCTAAAGCTCTCAAAACCTCTGGCTAGACTTTCGACAGCTTCTTTCGTTGCAAAAGGGGTTTCTTCATACAGCTTAAAGATGAGGCATTTTTGTTCATCTTGAAGTTGGCTACGAGGGCGACTAACAGTGTTGGTCCTCTTCTCGTAAATGTTCCATCCAGGCCCAATTTCTATTATTTTGGCCCTGAGTAGTTCGTTCAGAAACACCAACCAATCTTTGAGACTTTGCAGCTGAGATAAACGTTATCTTCGAATTGTACAAAAACGGTGGTTTTTGTTCATCTGTGTGGTTTTGGTAGGTATTGCCTTCAGCCTTCGTCTTTTTGACTTTTTTTTGGCAACATCTAGTCGCCATTCGCTTCTCTGAAGTCTCATCTTCAGGGTCAAGCTCAATAGGAGTATGTTGAATAAGTTTATAAATTGTCAAGTCAGTTGATTTTTCCAAATGAAACTTATGTCCTTCTTCAGTGATGTAGTCCATAGCTTCGATATCGTTTTTTGTGTTAATCGAGCCTCGATTATCTTCTACAAAATAGTGAAGTTTATTGCTCATACTGAAAGTAAAGAATCTGAAAGAAACGCGAATTGACTAAAAAAAATCGCTATTTAGTTTTTGCAAAATGGCCAATTGAAAATTTCTAGTACACTGATTGGCATTTGGTAGGCTGCCATTTGAACTTTTTAAATCCGCCAATTGAGACTGTAAGCACTGTAAGCTATTGTCGACTACGAAAGGTGCGCAGCATATCAAGGTTAAGCAGCTATTGCCCGTTACAGGTACTACGGTAAAAAGCGTAGCGGATGATAACATCATGACTGGGTCAAACCCTCGACCTTCTCTTTCTTCGTAGCTCTCCCCTCCCATGCCTTCCGAATACTACAAGCTCAGCACTAATCACTATAATGTTTCTTACATCCTTGACTTGATTATGTAGCTGGATCTTGGTGAGTCGGGCACGTCAATGTTTTTCTAGAAAAGTCTTTCCCAAGTGTCGTTATCATAGATATCATCTCTATCATCACCGCCCTCCCGTTATGCGATAACATCATATTATGCTCTGTAGTTTCTTTCGCTATTTACACTTTCAAATCAGACGAAGCTACAGTCTGTGTGAGTGTAAATTATAGCCATTAAATTTTTGTGCAGCTATGTTTGCATCAATTCATCGATCATGAACCATGCTCTGTGGCTCCTAATGGTGTAGCTAAATATCCTCCTTGTGGAACCACATGTGTTTACAGTGTTTTGCGTTTAAGAATATAAAATTTGGGGGGACTAAATCCACTTTTTGAATCCGTCAACGAAATTTTCCTGTCATCAGTGAAATTTTTGGAAGAGTAATATAATTTTTGTTGGATCAGTGTAATTTTCCATTATCTAGTATACAGTGTTTCCGAAATTACTTAACGCACATTTCGAAATCGGTGTCGCACCTGAAAAAAACAGATGTCGGATTTCCAAAAAGCAGATGTCGGGATTTTTTTGATCAACTTGTCGCGCTTTTGGTTTTGACTTGTCGCCAAATCAATTGTCAGGGTATCGTACCACCTACTACGTATATACTTTAAAAGTGGTAATCGTCCAGGTGCACGTAACAACCAACCTACATACAAAATCAAATAAAAAGAAAAATAGATGCACAAGATGACATAAAATGGATACAATGGGTATACGTATTTTATTTATTCATAAAGTAAGATGGAGAGATATAAATACAATAAATGAGGAGACAGAAGGGGGTACTAGTTTAAAGGGGAGTGAGCCAAAGGAGAATTAATAGCTGATGGGATTACAGATCTTTTTTTGCCTTTGTGGCCAACAGGGGTGATTTCATCGTCTTTCAAAGCTGCGACCGTCTCCAATAAGTAACCACACATGCAGTAAACCAACTCCATGATGGGTACCAATTGCTTTACACATACATCAGGATCAGTGGGAAATTCTACTCTTTCCGAGTATGTCAATCGACATGCAGATCCTTTTGGACTATCCAGGATAATAACACTAATATGAAATCCTATAAATAGATCTTTGTCAATAAAATATAGATGTATACATCATCACCCCCCCCCAGCAATATCTTACCAGATATAATAAACGCAGCTATTTTGGCTTTGTGAATACACGAAGGAAATGCGTTTGTTAAAGAAACAAAAAAGTCCTTTAACATCTTTGGAGCTTTAAGTCCACTTTCGCAGAGTTCTTTTGTTCCGGTTTCCCCATCATCTGCTAAACGAACTTCTGAGAATGCGATTTCATGATTGAGATATACACATTTCAAATCTAGTTGGCAGCCTGATATTTGTTTAGTGACAGCGTCTGTTGTAGCTAAAGCTCGGTTCTAGTTATGTCTCACTGTTGATGCCAAAGATTATTTCTTTCCACTAAGCATAGGAACCACAGTTAGATATTATGTTACATATGTTTACAAATGATGTAATAATAACTTACGAGCTTGCTCGGATTTTTGTAGATGAAAAGCATTTGGCAATAAAAAACCAAATGCGATATTCGACATCGTCTTCAGTAAAGTCGTCAGCAAGGATGTTGTAGTTGTATAAATTTACTGTTTCTTGGATCGTATTCCATGCCCAAAACAAGTCTGGCTGTTTTGCTGGATAAAAATGTTTTTCCATGAGAGCATCATCCAATGCATCGACTGTTTTCTATTTTTTTTTCAGAAAAGATAGGTTTAACCTTCAGTTATCTGTATGTATACGACATTGTAAATATTGTACTGATCTTACCTTTCCTTTGAATGAGTATAAGTACTCATTGAGCTCTTTTGGTAATGGCTCATCGAATTCAATTGCTTTAAAATCATGGATATCATTTAAATCCTCTTCAGTGAATTTGTTATCGTAAATGGGATCATTCGGGTTGATAATCATCGAATGAACCGGGCTACATAGCAACAACAAATTAGCATAATTAAACATGAACACAACTTGGTATATTATAAACTTATTGTTCAAAAGGTGTTTTCATGGCAGTATCTTGCATAACTTCTTCAAGAATTGCTCCACTTGGTAACCGCTAAACATTACCAGCCTTAATGGCATCATCATACTTCTTTTTCACCTCTGCAAATGCTTCTTCTGTCATAATCCTTCCTGAGTGATTGCTCTTGCTATTGGAAGTAGTAGTGGTAGCCTGTTTTTTCGCTTCTTCAATTTTACTTTTGATTCTGGGCCAGTCAATTTCCTGCATGCATAATAGAAATCATCAGTATATTACAGTAAAGATATAGCAATAGAAAAAAATTACTTACTTCTTCTTTATTTACTTCAATTTTTTCTTGCCTTACTACTTTGAAAAAGCTTTTTGACCATATACGACATAAGTTTTGGCGCAAATCAGTCATACTGGCGATTTGCTTGAGATTTCTGTCAAAAAATTCCTCTGAGATTTAATCAATAATTTAGTGATTACAAAATATTCCTAATTTTTTATCAATGGCGCATATGCATTACCAACTGTTTCTATATAAAAACAATTAGTAGTAAGTTTTTTATTGGTAATAAAAATTTAAATTAATTATAAAATTGAATTTTTATTTTCTAAAAAAATAAATTTCTCAATAGATTTAATCAATTTTTATAATGGTTGCACTTAATAGTTTTCTTCCAATTAACCATATACAATTACGTATTAATCTATGTAATGAAATAGGTACTTTCATGGAAACTGAATTTGACCATTTCTTAGAAAAAGAAAAAAAAATAGTTGAAAGAATACAAAAAAAGGTAAATAGAAAAATAAAGGATTTATTTTCTTCTAATCATTTCTTATATCTATCTATAAATAATAATTTTTGTACACATATATTTAGAAAGGGTAAACATGAAGGAGAATTTTGTGCCCATAAAATTAGAACAAATTTAAATGGTAAAAAACCAGATTATCTTTGTTGCAGACATAGTAAAAATCATATTCCAAAAAAAAGAAAAAAAAATGTGAAAAATGAGAAAATAGTTGAAAAAGAAATTGAGAAAATAGTTGAAAAAGAAATTGAGAAAATAGTTGAAAAAGAAATTGAGAAAAAAAAAGAAAAAAAAAAGAAAAAAAGAAAACCCATAAAAATTACAATAGGAAATCCTTTTTTCTTATGCTTTAACAATATTCTTCCTTAAATTTTTTATATAAATTCTATTATATATATTATGTTCTTTTATAATATGCCTAGACTATGCTTTTCAATATATGCTTTCAATAAATCTTTTTGATTAAACAGATCAATAGATAACCAACTATTATCATTATTACTATATCCAACCCATTTTACCTCAAATAAATATATATTATTTTCTTTTTTATGTCTAATAATACTTTCTATTTCATATGATGTAGTTGACCGCTGTTTTCCTTTTATATTTCTTCTTCTTTTTCTAGTACGTTCATTAAAATTAGGTATATCATTATTACTTTCATTATTTTCTGAATTATCAGATTCAGTATTATCTATAGCCATTATATTATCTGATATAGTCATATTTAATAAATTATTTTGTATCTGCACCATTCTATCTAGTTTATTTTTATTTTGTTCATTATTGCTAACAACTATATCCACTAGTTTTTTCTCAGTAGGAAAATCAAAGTTATTACTATGCCATAATTTATGATGTGGCAAGATAGGAACATTAAATAATTCAACAAATTTATTTATATTTTTTAATAAACATGCTACACGAAATTGAAGATTGTAAAACTTAACATTATCCATCTTTACAATTGATTTATTATTGTTGAAACGATAAAATTTATTACCAATTTCAGAAAATTGATTTTCAATTTTAGTTCTAAAGCTTCCAAATGTATTATTAAACTGTTCTTCAGTAATTGTTAAATTTTCATTTATGTTTTTACGAATTGGATAAACAAAATTATCATTACTAAATTCATACCCTTTTTCATTAGAAAGTTCAGTAAATTGTGTTATAAATAGAGTATATCCACCATCAACTGCTAAAGTATCATTTTGATTCATCTTATTATAAAGTTTCATATTTAAAAACATGCTACCATCAGAACTATCTGCACAGAATTCACTTTTAGATATAAAAAGTATCATATCATTAATATCAGCAGCAAATTGAGTACGTAAACCATTTTTCTTAAATTTGTATGAATATAAACGTGACCTATCTAAATCTGTATCTGTATAATTAATTCGTGAGTCATGACCATCTAAAATAAGTGTTACATGTTTAAATAAATCAGGATTGTATTTTCTAGCAGATAAGATACGCAACTTTATATTTGAAAACATATTTATTAATGAATCATTTACTATTTTATTAATTCGTTTATAATTTTCTTCATCCATCCAAAATTTTTTATAAAAAGTATGAAATGTACTTTGAGGTAAATACTTTTCAATACCATTCCCAGAAATTCCTGAAACTAAATGATATAATAAAAATAATCCTTTTTCAATTTCAAAGTATGGTGCTGGATATTCTTTATTTGTATACAATACAACTAAAAAGAAAAAAATAGCAGTATAACCTAATTTCTTTAATAATATATCTTTAATTTTTTCAATAAATTTAATATGCTTAATTTCTGTTCTATGTTTAAATCTATTATATATAATAGGCCAATTCAAATCAAGAAAAGTCCAATAATTTGCAATAATAAATTTTACTTCATCTGTAATTAATGGTGTATAATCTATTTGATCCATCATTTTATTTATAATATAAAATTCAATTTATATAAAAAATTAATTACTTTTTATAAAAACAATTATATCTTTATAGCTATATAAGTATTGCAGTACCTACAATCACTAGATTATTAAAATTGTATATATCTTTTTATATTTATTTAAATATTAATTATATCATAAATAACAACAACCATGAGCTTCAAATCATCTTCCAAAAAAAAGAACAACAGCAACAACAACAACATTGACATGTTCTTGTTTTTTTCTAATGGCAGAATAAATGAACACTGTTTATGAGGCATTTGTAGGCAAATGTTTAGAATGATTACCATCATTCTAGGGTTATGACTACCATCATAATGACCAGCTAACCACGTCATCGAAAATCAAAGTTTTTCTCTAACCACCCCTAATTATATTGATCATTATTTATCATTTAAAAATAAAACTTAACAACTAAATATATAAAATAAATAAAAAATAAAAAAATTAATAAAGTATTGAACAGCCTACAATACAAATATTTATCTCTTTTCTTAAAAAATAGTTTATTGATAGAAATTACCCTAGCATAAAAACATAATTTGTGTTACAAATAATTGTTTTTTAATATATATAAATAAGAACATAAAAAGCCTGTTAAGGGTTTATTGTTATTATTGTTATTGTTATTTATTTTGAGGAGGAGGAGGAACAGAAAAAGAAAACAATTTGTTTTATTTCTCTTATAAATCATATAATAAAAAGAGAAGTGCTACGCGTAAGAGTTTTTTTTCTTACGCATACGAGTTTTTCTGAGTGGGTTTTTAAAGTGGTTGTGTTGTGAAACCTTGTATAGCCAATCCAATTGCCGGTCTTACACGTACGAGTTTTTTGCTAAAGGAACTGAACAGTATATGCGTACGAGTTTTTGTCTATCCATCAATCTTCCGTTTTTTGAATGGCCTTGTCAAAATAAATAGCTATTGTCATACTTCTTGATGTACAAACTGCTCATTAAATGGGCGCAATGGATTTATTTACGCTGTTCTTTTCGAGATCTTACACATCTGTTCTGCCACCATACAGTAATAGCATATATAAGTTTTGCACTCGCTTCTTTTCTTTAAGTTCTTGGCCTTTTCCCCAATATTTGATGCCACACTAAGCGATATCAGGACTCTAATCAATCAAACAACTCACTTGTTCATGTGAAGGAGTTTTCTACCGAGTCCACATAGGTAGCAATCACTTATAAAAGAGCTCTAGGCAGCGCTCTTTTACGCTTACGAGTTTTTTAACCTGTTTCCATGTAAATCATAAGTAGCAGGGACACGTTTTGACAGTTATCTGCTTACACGTACGAGTTTCTTCTATCCTGGTTCCACGTGGATCATCAGAAGCTAGGATATGTTTTGACAGCTATCTGCTTACGCATACGAGTTTCTTCTATCCTGGTTCCACGTAGATCATAAGAAGCTGGGATATGTTTTCACAGCTGTCTGCTTACGCGTACACGTTTTCTCTACTCTGGTTACAGTGGGTTATTTGTTATTTGAAAACCGTTCAACAGCTCCACAGGAAGTGGAAGTCTCATAGAATAGTTGCTTACTATACTTTCGAGTACTATATGCTCTTCAAATGTAAAAAGATTTTGATCTAACATATTTAGTGGAAGTAATAGTAAATTTAAGTACTCCTTTACTACTTCATTACAGTAACAATATTATAGAGCGATAGCACACTACATAACTTACTTTATGTTGTGTACTCTGTTTGCTGAGTCATATATTTAACGCACCGTGACACTTTACCATATGACTAATAAATGTCACATGGTTTGCTACTTGATATTATATTCAGAAGCATGTGTTTTAAGAAAATGTTAAAAGGTTCTCTCCGCCGGGCCGTGGGGAATAGACGTTATATATACTGTCGAGCCGTTCAAATATTTACATTACCCTCTTCTTTCTTTTCTTTTATTCTATCACTTCTTTATACTTCCAAAATACTATCATATCCGAATGAGTGAGCTTATCGGCAGAAGATATTTCAGCTACGAGAAAATCCAGGTGGACGTTTAAATGTACACCAAGACACATGGTTTTGCTGTCAATTTCAGCATCAACGGTCTTAGAGATACGGTTTACTGTCAGTGCACGTGCAAAGGGGAGTATATCGATGAATGAGGCGATCAACGTCAGCGCAATAAGAGTACCAAGAAGACAGGCTGTTGTTGGCGTGTAACTGTCTCGCTGCCAAAGAAGTCCCAAGTCCCGGGCCAAGAACCACAATGGGAAGTTCGATATGTACGTATCTACTCTGGAGAGAAATACAGTATCAAGAAAGGCATAACCACTGTCCCAACTGAAGACTCCAGTGACGTGGTGCACCACAACCATCCACTTGTCCAAGACGTCAAGGCTCTGTCTAAGGTGTATCATCAGCATCGTAAACCCACCGAACCCGTAGTCCGAACCCTATCATCTATGAGCCGTAACGTCCCAGCACCTGAAGTTGTGCATATCATTGATAAAAAGCATGATGGATTTGTAATGACGACCAAGGATGTGCAAAACTTTTATTACAAGACCACCGGTACTTTAGGAGCATCTAGCGAATTTACACCGTTGCTGGACTTTCTGAAAGCCGAAAATTATATCATTCATTATGATGTGACGGCGTCAACAGGCACTCTCAAGGCACTTTTTGTAGTGCAACCGGACTCGATTGTAATGGCAAGGCGATTTTCAGAAGTGGTGCTTATTGACTCCACATACAAGACCAGTCTTCACAACATGCCGTTTGTCCACATTGTTGGTGTCAGTAACCTGGGAACTACTCGACTCCGCACATTTGTTGTTGCTTCGGTGTTGATGGCAAACGAGAAGGAACCGTCGTACCTTTGGATGGCCCAAAAGCTGCGTGAAGTTGTATGGCCCACATTAATTGCTAGCGAGCCGAAGCTTTTTGTAACCGACCAAGATAACCAACTCATCAACAGCATTTGAATGGTATTTCTGGAGAGCGACACGATCCTTTGCGCATGGCACGTTCAGAAGAACTTTATCGACAGAACGGGCAAATTCTCAAGCAAAAAGAAAGGAAAAAAGCTGTCGGATCAAGCCTACATGGATGTGATTATAAAGAACTTACTCTGGAGCAGAAGCGAAAAAGAAGTTGATGCAGCAGTTACTGAGTATCGCACCCACGTAAGAAAGTCATTAGCATGTGAAATGCTTGGGCAATATTTAGACGAGTAAGTTGTTTTGCCTTTTCTCAACACTCCTTGTATCATGACCACTGCCTTTAAGACATAAACTCATATGCAAATGATTTACATAATATAGGACTTTGGTTAACAAAGAACGTTGGGCTGGCCCCTGGTGCGAAAAGTACGCGCATTTTGGGAATCGTACTACTCAGAGAGTGGAAAGTGCCCATAGAAGTCTAAAAAGTAGACTAGGCAAGCCAGGATCTCTGCTTTATTTGTTTGAGAAATTACATGAAAATCGCAGCGCATCTGTAAGTACGATATTGACTTCTGTTATCTTTCTGCATATATCACATATATGCTGCCTATGATAAGAACTAATATAAGATACTGTATATGATTGTATAAATTATACATTATAGATGGATGCTGAAGCCGGTACTTTTTACAAAGAAATGATCAACAGACCAGTAATCATTGCTGGTGATGCTGCCACTAACGGCTACTTCGAAAAAGTGGCAAGAAGAATATTTCATTGTGGTTTAATCCTTCTTCGCAACGAATATGCGAACATCAACTCCCTCGATATGGACGCTGATTGCTGCTGTATGGTCAAGCAGAACTACAAGCTCCCATGCCGCCATACCATGCAAGCTAAAACTAAATTAACAATTGGAAGCATTCATCCCTTTTGGGACCTTGATGAAGAAGGTATAGTAATCTCAAAGAAAAATTTTATTATCAATATGTTTAAATACGTTACAGCACTGATAGTAGCACTATATTACATTTTTGCAGTATTCGACTCTGTGGAGCTTATTGGCGCTGAATTATCAAACAGAGCGACCAATCTGATACATAGTTTGCAAGAAAAGCTCACTTCCATCCAAGATCATCAGCGGTTGAATGCTTTATGGGAACCATCGAAAAGGCGATATCAACCGCAAAAGTGGACCTGGTATCGACAAGGTCTACCTCCCCAAAAATGTCAAAGCAAGAGGTCGACCAAAGATCGAGCGAAGAAGACACGCATGTCTATAATCAAGAAAGTAAACAAGTCGAACGAAAAGAACGAAGAGAAACTGTCTACCAGGAAACGACCTTGGATGCTGGTACCTCTGCTACAAACCATCGTAAAAAGTAAGTATATCTCGCATGCTTGGTTTGTTTACGTGTCATCTGTTAAGTCGATGCTCCTATAGCTAATACATAATACTTGCTTCTTTTCTACAGACCACTGAGCTCAAATTCAACCGTTGATGCTATCATTCCTTCAATTACTGTTCCACCCAATCAACACAAAAATGCGCCTCGAAACAGGTCTTCTCTAAAAGAAGGTAAATGGCCAACTCATTAAAAAGAAATTTTGTACATACATATGCAACTTTATTAAACAAATATGTGCATGTATACATGTACAACGCAGTGCCTTACGTAACATATTCAGAGCCAAATTCACACAACTCATGCTTCATTGATGCACCAATGGAAATGCTATGGAACTCTGTGCTGCCGTATATTGACCTTACTCCTATCTCGCCTATACGCTGTGGTGTGTATAACCCGACCGATATCCTATGTTTAGTACACATCACCATCATCAAGAAAATCACGAGATTGGAAGGTCCAACGCAGCACTTACTGCACGCATCTTTGCTTGGTGCAGCCGGGAATACTCCTCCCAGAGCATGGACAGCCCGCATAAATTTTTAAGCATTTTATCCTGGGGAATCTTTCCAATCGTCTTCGAGAGAACTTTTTCCCAATGTATACAAAGGTCAAGCGGTGCCCTGCTGGCCACGAATCCGTATCCAAGAACCTCTTGTTAGACATCGATTGTATTCATGAATGCATAACAACAAGAGACCCTGTTCAATTCTCGGACCAGTTTTACGCTCACCATATCCTGGCACCAACGACATCAAAATGCACACATGAATCGTGTAACGAAGATGCTGAACAACACAACGCCATAACAAGATATTCGCCATTTCTTGTATTGGGTGCAACACAGACCCAGGATCCGGCAGGCAAAGGAGGACTGTCCTACACCCACTTTCCATACAACCTCCGGTTCGATGATGCCCATTACGTTCTACAAGCAAAAATATTCAGTACTGCAGATTCGGGCGCTCGCTTTTACACTGTTGCCACCGTTGAACACAACGATTCCTATTTTCTTGCACAGATCGACAACCTGTAGAAACAAGTACAAATAGTTCAAGACAAAGTTACAAGCGAGTTCCCGCCTGAGGACCTTTGTCATTCAGACAAAACAGTCGTAGCATGCTACAAGTTAGCTAGCGTCAATGACAGGTACAAGGCTCGGTTAGCCATTGACGAGCTGAATGAACTACAAGCAGCACTCGAGCCTACTATATACGGACGTGTTGGAAGCAGTATGTGTCCTTTTCTATACGTTTTTATCTTTATATGGTATTGAATATAAATATCGATACTAACGGAGCATGTCAATATAGTGATAGAATGCTTTTTTTGCAAGGAAATGTTGGCAACTCCATACCCACGCGCAGTCGCGAAGCTTGATAAAAAATTAAAAATATCTGCGAATTTTGAGGAAACATGCAGATGGCGGGTCAAGACCACTGGGTTCCTATCAGCAGCAGAACGTAGACAATTACAGTTCTTTTCTACATTGGGTCTTAAAAAGCAAGAACAACAGCTATTCTGCTATACGCATCGTATAGAATATGTTTATAGAGCCATTGCTACTGAGGAATTCTATCTGTTATCCATCGACTTTGTCGCACTCCCAAAGCGCATACATAATTTCAAAAGCCAGCTCGAAGACATCCTCTACGGTAGACGACCAAGCTTTTACAAAGACCTCACCATAAAATCAATTAAGAAGAATGGTGCTCAAAATGCGCAAAATATTGGCGTCATGTTGGGTCGCGTCTCAGAACTACGGGTACGTTTACTTTCCCAATCATTTTGCTGTATATATCACTTGTGGATAAAATCTAACATACAAGCAACATAATTATAGCCTGGATACTACGGATCTCGTGGAAGTGTTGTCATTACAGAAACACTTGCTGATATGTTTATGGAAAAACTTGACCAAGACCACAACATTGAAAGATTGCGCCTTATATACATGTCTTACATCCAAATGATCCTTGCACCAGAAACAGCCATTTTACTTATAGCTGAAGATCTGGAAGAAGGTAGAAGGAGCAAAAATCTAAATGAATGGGATCTAATGCAGATAGAAGGTGTTGAAGATCTCACATCTTATGCACGACTTCGCATGTGGGAAAAGTGCACAGTTTGGTTCCATTGTCTTTCCAGAAACATATAAATAGTATCGGACAGCTTTCATTACATTTTTTTCGATTTTTTCTTGTTGTAACAACCCATTTGTTTATCTCTCCTCCTTTTCATTTCTATTTTTCTCTGTCAGACACAATTACTGTTATCCACCTCATATTTACTCTCAATGAATTAGCGTTTTAATTCTCTTATCTTTTCTCTTGGATTTTACCTTTTTATACATAAACACCGACGCTGTTTTACGCGTGGAACCACTATAGAAAGAAACTCGTAAGCGTAAAAGAGCGCTGCCCAGAGCTCTTTTATAAGTGATTGTTACCTATGTGGACTCGGTAGAAAACTCGTTCACATAAACAAGTGAGTTATTTGATTGATTAGAGTCCTGATATCGCTTATTGTGGCATCAAATATTGGGGAAAAGGCCAAGAACTTAAAGAAAAGAAGCGAATGCAAAACTTATATATGCCATTACTGTATGGTGGCAGAACAGATGTGTAAGATCTCGAAAAGAACAGCGTAAATAAATCCATTGCGCCCATTTAATGAGCAGTTTGTACATCAAGAAGTATGACAATAGCTATTTATTTTGACAAGGCCATTCAAAAAACGGAAGATTGATGGATAGACAAAAACTCGTACGCATATACTGTTCAGTTCCTTTAGCAAAAACTCGTACGTGTAAGACCGGCAATTGGATTGGCTATACAAGGTTTCACAACACAACCACTTCAAAAACCCGCTCAGAAAAACTCATATGCATAAGAAAAAAAACTTGTATGCATAGCACTTCTCTTTTTATTATATGATTATAAGAGATATTATATGATTATAAGAGAAATAAAACAAATTGTTTTCTTTTTCTGTTCCTCCTCTCCTCAAAATAAATAACAATTACAATAATAACAACAAACCCTTAACAGGCTTTTTATGTTCTTATTTATATATATTAAAAAAAATTATTTGTAATACAAGTTATGTTTTTATGCTAGGGTAATTTCTATCAATAAACTATTTTTTAAGAAAAAAGATAATTCTACCATTAGGAAAAAACAAGAACATGTCAATGTTGTTGTTGCTGTTGTTCTTTTTTTTGGAAGATGATTTGAAGCTGATGATTGTTGTTATTTATGACATAATTAATATTTAAATAAATATAAAAAGATATATACAATTTTAATAATCTAGTGATTGATAAAAAATTAGGAATTTTTTGACAAAAATCTCAAGCAAATCGCCAGTATGACTGATTTGTGCCAAGACTTATGTCGTATATGGTCAAAAAGCTTTTTCAAAGTAGTAAGGCAAGAAAAAATTGAAGTAAATAAAGAAGAAGTAAGTAATTTTTTTCTGTTGCTATATCTTTACTGTAATATACTGATGATTTCTATTATGCACGCAGGAAATTGACTGGCCCAGAATCAAAAGTAAAACTCAAGAAGTGAAAAAACAGGCTACCACTACTACTTCCAATAGCAAGAGCAATCACTCAGGAAGGATTATGACAGAAGAAGCATTTGCAGAGGTGAAAAAGAAGTATGATGATGCCATCAAGGCTGGTAATGTTTGGCGGTTACCAAGTGGAGCAATTCTTGAAGAAGTTATACAAGATACTGCCATGAAAACACCTTTTGAACAATAAGTTTATAATATACCAAGTTGTGTTCATGTTTAATTATGCTAATTTGTTGTTGCTATGTAGCCCGGTTCATTCGATGATTATCAACCCAAATGATCCCATTTACGATAACAAATTCACTGAAGAGGATTTAAAGGATATCCATGATTTTAAAGCAATTGAATTCGATGAGCCATTACCAAAATAGCTCAATGAGTACTTATACTCATTCAAAGGAAAGGTAAGATCAGTACAATATTTACAATGTCGTATACATACAGATAACTGAAGGTTAAACCTATCTTTTTTAAAAAAAAATTAGAAAACGGTCGATGCATTGGATGATGCTCTCATGGAAAAACATTTTTATCCAGCAAAACAGCCAGACTTATTTTGGGCATGGAATACGATCCAAGAAACAGTAAATTTATACAACTACAACATCCTTGCTGACAACTTTACTTAAGACGATATCGAATATCGCATTTGGTTTTTTATTGCCAAATGCTTTTTATCTACAAAAATCCGAGCAAGCTCGTAAGTTATTATTACATCATTTGTAAACATATGTAACATAATATCTAACTGTGGTTCCTATGCTTAGTGGAAAGAAATAATCTTTGGCATCAACAGTGAGACATAACTAGAACCGAGCTTTAGCTACAACAGACGCCGTCACTAAACAAATATCAGGCTGCCAACTAGATTTGAAATGTATATATCTCAATCATGAAATCGCATTCTCAGAAGTTCGTTTAGCAGACGATGGGGAAACCGGAACAAAAGAACTCTGCGAAAGTGGACTTAAAGCTCCAAAGATGTTAAAGGACTTTTTTGTTTCTTTAACAAACGCATTTCCTTCGTGTATTCACAAAGCCAAAATAGCTGCGTTTATTATATCTGGTAAGATATTGCTGGGGGGGGGTGATGATGTATACATCTATATTTTATTGACAAAGATCTATTTATAGGATTTCATATTAGTGTTATTATCCTGGATAGTCCAAAAGGATCTGCATGTCGATTGACATACTCGGAAAGAGTAGAATTTCCCACTGATCCTGATGTATGTGTAAAGCAATTGGTACCCATCATGGAGTTGGTTTACTGCATGTGTGGTTACTTATTGGAGACGGTCGCAGCTTTGAAAGACGATGAAATCACCCCTGTTGGCCACAAAGGCAAAAAAAGATCTGTAATCCCATCAGCTATTAATTCTCCTTTGGCTCCTAGTTCCAAACCATCTTCATCAAGTACTAACACCACAACTAGCAACACATCTAGTAAAAAATTAAAACTAAGTAACTAGATATTACCCACCAACGTACCGAACAATTTTCCTTTACCAAATTTTTACCCTTACTGATTCCCTGTATTCTCAACCATATCAAAGGTCTCTAGATATTATCATATAGAAATAACCCTCAAAACAGCACAAAACTTATATATCTTTAAATTCATTTTTATTATAAATACCAATATAAAGAAAAGCAGTAAATCATAAAAAATACAGTTTGTAACAAAACAAATCTGGCAACTTTGTTAACGTTTTCTATAAGAGCATCGTTCAGTTTATCAGCTGCATTATATATTGAAAAGGTAAGTCCCATCTTTATTTCTTTGTATGCGAATGGTATTGTAAATGTTGCACTGATATTGCCTTTCCTTTAAATGGGTACAAATACTCATGAAGCTCTTTTGGTAATGGCTCATCGAATTCAATTGCTTTTAAATCATGGATATCATTTAAATCTTCTGTCAATTTGTTATTATAAATGGAATCTTTCGGGTTGATGATCATTGAATGAACCGGGCTACATAGCAACAACAAATTAGCATCATCATCATCATGCACAATAAAATAATGAAAAAAGCAACGTAATATATTCTTTAACTTACTTTCCAAGGCACTAATCATGACATTCCTTTTAAATCGAACCAAACAACTTGATATATATATCCAACATGAGACCTGTGTAGGGGCCCACCAAGAAAAGTAAATAAATAGACATCCATAAAACAAAAGATCGTTGATTGTTTCGCCTTGTCAGCACCTCATCAAATAGAAAGAAAGCCTTGATAATGTCAATAATCATAGTAATATAAATGGTTCTCTTGATACGAATTTATTCACTAGCTTGACACTAATTGAAAAGCAAAAGAAAGAAAAGTCAGAATCCAAAGTGTGTATGGCTATACGATACATATTCGTTATATGGGCTGGCTACGCACCTTGTTGCTTACTATTAAAAAAAGCGCCCATAATTAATGAACTACGTGCCCCTACACAGGAGACTGGTTGTTATGTTAAAAATTATATAAAAAGTAGCAACTTAAAATAATTTTGTCAACTTAAAAATAAAATAAAAATTGAATTTTTATTTTTATAAAAAAAGACGAATTCCCAAATATTAAACAATCTTTTTTATAATGACTATTCTTAACAAAGATATACTTATATGCAAAAATTCTATGCAAATTTCTATTAAAAATATTATGAATCAAATTATGGATTATTATTTTGATAATGAATTTTTAGTAAATACTATAAATAATAAAAAAAAGGTATTTAAATATGCTATTAAAGAAAAAATGAATGAAGTTAATTCACTAAACTTTTGGTGTAATAATACTAGTGAAACTATATGCACACATATATATAAACGGGGTAGAAAAGAAGGACATATGTGCCATAAAAAAATACAAACAAATCTTAATGGAAAAAGTCCAGATTACTTATGTTGTACTCATTCCAAAAAACATATTCCAAAAAAACGATATATTAGGAATAAAATTATAGAAAAAGATAATTTAGGAAATCAAAAACAAAAAAAAATTGACCCCTTTAATAATAAAAAAATAAATATAAAAAAAGAATATAAAAATAAACAAAATATAAAAAAGAGAAAAATTAAAAAAATCTATATATGTAATAGAGGAAATATTAATTTAGGGAAAATAATTACTAGCCTCATAAATTAAATAAATCTATTATCTATGATAATAAACGGGGGCTATTATCTTTATAATTAATATTTCATTTATAAAATGCCCAGAGTATGCCATTATTTATTCTTGTCAGGAAGGCGATACAAATCCTTTGTATTATGCCTTCCTTATATTATAATAATTAATATATTTAGAAAAAAATATTCTTTTTTTCTTTTCCGTCTGGAAATATTTTCAAAATTTTAATTTTGAAATATATTTAGATAAATAAAATGTATCATTTTATTTAGGCAAGGGGGGTTCCATTACCCCTTGCTATATAAGGGTGTTATACACCCGTCTGGTTAATATTAAAAATATTCTATTTTTAATAGGCGAAGCAAAGCTTCTTAATAATTAATATTCAATATTAATTAGGTGAAACTTTGTTTCACTAAATTAAAATAAATTTTAATTTATTTTATCATAATCAAAGATTATGACCAGACGGGTCTTTGACCCTAGAAGAAATGGTAATGGAACCCCATTTCTTCAATAAATAGTAAAATGATACATTTTACTTTTTATTTATATATATTTGAAAAATTAAAATTTTTCTAAATATATATGACCAGACGGAAAACAAGAAGAAAGAATTGTTTTAATTCTTTTAGGGTGATAAAATTATTATAATTTTATCATCTGTACTGAGTATTATATTTATCAACCAGACGCCTGATTAGATAGATCAGGAGACTGGTTGTTATGTTAAAAATTATATAAAAAGTAGCAACTTAAAATAATTTTGTCAACTTAAAAATAAAATAAAAATTGAATTTTTATTTTTATAAAAAAAGACGAATTCCCAAATATTAAACAATCTTTTTTATAATGACTATTCTTAACAAAGATATACTTATATGCAAAAATTCTATGCAAATTTCTATTAAAAATATTATGAATCAAATTATGGATTATTATTTTGATAATGAATTTTTAGTAAATACTATAAATAATAAAAAAAAGGTATTTAAATATGCTATTAAAGAAAAAATGAATGAAGTTAATTCACTAAACTTTTGGTGTAATAATACTAGTGAAACTATATGCACACATATATATAAACGGGGTAGAAAAGAAGGACATATGTGCCATAAAAAAATACAAACAAATCTTAATGGAAAAAGTCCAGATTACTTATGTTGTACTCATTCCAAAAAACATATTCCAAAAAAACGATATATTAGGAATAAAATTATAGAAAAAGATAATTTAGGAAATCAAAAACAAAAAAAAATTGACCCCTTTAATAATAAAAAAATAAATATAAAAAAAGAATATAAAAATAAACAAAATATAAAAAAGAGAAAAATTAAAAAAATCTATATATGTAATAGAGGAAATATTAATTTAGGGAAAATAATTACTAGCCTCATAAATTAAATAAATCTATTATCTATGATAATAAACGGGGGCTATTATCTTTATAATTAATATTTCATTTATAAAATGCCCAGAGTATGCCATTATTTATTCTTGTCAGGAAGGCGATACAAATCCTTTGTATTATGCCTTCCTTATATTATAATAATTAATATATTTAGAAAAAAATATTCTTTTTTTCTTTTCCGTCTGGAAATATTTTCAAAATTTTAATTTTGAAATATATTTAGATAAATAAAATGTATCATTTTATTTAGGCAAGGGGGGTTCCATTACCCCTTGCTATATAAGGGTGTTATACACCCGTCTGGTTAATATTAAAAATATTCTATTTTTAATAGGCGAAGCAAAGCTTCTTAATAATTAATATTCAATATTAATTAGGTGAAACTTTGTTTCACTAAATTAAAATAAATTTTAATTTATTTTATCATAATCAAAGATTATGACCAGACGGGTCTTTGACCCTAGAAGAAATGGTAATGGAACCCCATTTCTTCAATAAATAGTAAAATGATACATTTTACTTTTTATTTATATATATTTGAAAAATTAAAATTTTTCTAAATATATATGACCAGACGGAAAACAAGAAGAAAGAATTGTTTTAATTCTTTTAGGGTGATAAAATTATTATAATTTTATCATCTGTACTGAGTATTATATTTATCAACCAGACGCCACATTCGTGTCCAAACCCATAACCACTGAAGTCTCGCTTGCGCTTTTCAAATGACCTTAACCTATAGACTAAGTAGGTGTAATCTCGTCAAAGAAAAAAAAAGCTTTTAGTTCACTTGTTTCACTAAATCAAGTATTGATGATGAGCAACTGGGCAATATAAAAAAAGATGGGAAGAAGCATGTGCAACTAATGAATGAGCAACTAGAGGGGCCGCTACGCTCCTTGGAACTCATCCATTAGTTACTCGGGAGTCTTCTGGGGGTCACTACGCCAGTAAAGTTGTTCCCTGGGCAATAAAAAGGAAAAAAAAGAATAAAAAGAAGAAGTTAGGAAGGGGCGTGATTGGAAAGAAGACTTACCTGTGCCTGATAACAAAGACATTATATATGGTATGTAATGTAAAAACAAATAAGAATGTGACGGAAACACATAGGTCAAGATGATATATTTTTGCATGTCAGTAATGAAAAAGGATCATGATGGTGCTGGTGTTTTCAAGCTTCATATTGTGGGGCCTTGTTAGAGTGAGAACGATGCAAAAAGAAAAACTTTGTTTAGTCCTAATTGTGCTGCGCTTGATACACCAAAAAATGCTTTTGACAATATATAATGTACATCTTGACGCAGCTCTGTATACTAGCGATTTGTTCAGATAATTCCTCCAAAGTGGGTACCTTGTTTGAATCCTTGCATTCCGTCATGTACTTGCCAATGAGAATATCTATAGTACAAATTTTTTCATATTAAAATTAATATATAACTCCTATTATGTCGATGTATACTACATACGTCTCGAGTTGATGGAATCTGTTGCCATGATTACTTGGTTGTTATGGGAACAAGAAGCAACTGCGCCTTTTCTTTGTATTCGCGTTTGAGCTGTATTGCTGAGTCCGTTTACCACCATTTCGGAGGCCCGCAATGACTACTTATTTGCTCTACTGAAGAAAATCTGTTGCCAGGGCAACCATAAACCATATTAAAAAAAAAGGATTGATGGGTTGTCTACACATCGATCCTCCCAAATTTTGGTATTTATATGTTATAATATAGTTGAATCACACCAAAATTCGTCATAGTTACAGATTTAAAATTACCCAGCTTACTACCTGTGCTTCACCTCATGTCATATCTTGCAACCCACTTTATTTCTAGAGCAACTATCTTTTGCCGACTGGAAGTCTACAAATAGCTGTCACCAGTACAACGTAGCACTAGAAGCATCAATTGTCTAATTTAATTTAATGAATTGCATTTGTCTATTAATATATTAGATAAACAACTCACAAATACTCCCGGAAGAAGTAACACCACCTCCATTCATCAGTGAGCGGAATAACTAAAGGGAAACTAGACAGACAGTTTAATTTAGTAATTAATAAAGACGAACTTTGAATAAAAAAAAATCATACTTCTTGCTGTCGCTAGTATTATTTGCCCATCCTTTTTGGGTGACAAGACCGTTTGTATATATGTTAAAAATAATACCGCAAAAAGAAGTTAGGAAAAGGCTGAAACAACTCTAATGAATATGGGTTCCTGACTATTACAGTGTTTCCGGAATTACTTGTCGCACATTTTGAAATCGGTGTCGCACTGGAAAAAAACAGATGTCAGATTTCCAAAAAGCAGATGTCGGGATTTTTTTGATTAACTTGTCGCACTTTTGGTTTTGACTTGTCGCCAAATCAGTTGTCGGGGTATCGTACCACCCACTACATACTGCATACTGCATACCACCTAATGAAAAAAGAGACAATGTAAAAGACAAAAATACAAAAAACGTTTATTAGGTATAAACATAAAATTATCAGCCGTCAAGTAAAGCCCCCGCACATTCAGACACAAAAACAGATCCCCTAAAACCAATTCAGCAAAAACAGTGTTTTCAATAGTAATAATACGTGATATTTTATTAGAATTGAATAAAAAAGGTAAAAAAAAAAATCAAGTTGCCTTGATGTCATTTTCGTATTCCGCATGCAATAGCTTTTCATTGTGTACGTTGTTCCTACCATTCGCCAGCCAGTAATTGCCATGGTTCAAGTTGTAATCTATGACATTTGACCACTAGAATATTTGGATACCGTTAGGCATCCGATCAAGTCGTCGATTATGAGTTCCAACCTATCCTTCAAAGAATTTCGTATAGAGGTCAATAACTGTTCCTATCAACGCGCCTTTTGATTTCAAGTCGAACTTACCACGAGTTTTGCAACGTTCACCTATTGATATCATGACCTATATATCGGTACTACCAGCAACAAGGTGCAAAACAGATGCAGATGAGATATACACTACTAATGATACTTCTAAAAGAACGAACATGAGTTCGAAGCAAACAGGCATATCACGTTCACTTAGGGCGTGGTAGAGGCAAGTCGTACCACTACTACCAAAACCCCTGTCAGGTGATCCAGTAGATTCCTTTACCACCAAAAACATCAATCCAATGGTTCCTAATGTTGCAGAAGAAGAAACAGAGAGAAAAGATTGTTAGGATGCCAAATAAATGAATGCCAATGATAAGTTTTACCTTGTAGAGAGGATGAGGATGAAAAAAAAAGACAAAGTACACTGATTTATTTTTCCCGAATTTGAAAAAAATCGTTTTGGTGATCAAAACGCATCACATGTTTTTTAATCCCCAGAAATTTAAAAATTTCTAATGGTTCTTTTTCTACTTTTCATTTGCCCGCACGCTTTATTATTATGACTTTTGAAGGTTATGAAGGTAAAAAACAAATCAAAAAACAAATCAAAAAAGGAATTAGCATTATAATAGCCAGCTGAAACACATAATTTTTTTTGTTCTTTATCTACTTTGTGTAGAAATCGCTCGATATATTCAGCAAGAAAGGAAACCATCCTTCAAGAAATTTGTGGAAGGAAACGTGGTGAGCTTGGCAAACTGGTCTCTCAAGCTGCCAACAGCTTCTTCTTCTACAATTCATGGTTTCTGGTTTGAAAAGTACTGCAAAGTATCGATGGATGTTTTTAAAGACCTGGTAAGTGCAGGTAAAATGCGTTTGATTTTGTTGATATTGACCTCTTCTTATTCATTGGCCCACGAAAGCCCAACACCTACAACGTGATGATTTGGTCCGACATTCTTTCCAGGCAGGGTGAATAGACGAGTAAGTCCAACACCGTTGTCTCGTACATATTATTTGTCTTACATGTGTTTATGTTTTGTGTAGAAAAATATGCTGGATAAATGTGGTGAAGCGGCATTGAATATCATTGGCGATGTGTCTGGCTCTGTAGCATCACAAGTGTCCAAGTCAATTGTGTCCGCGGATGGATCCTCTCCCCTTTGTTCTCCTGATGATTCAACAAACGATCACAATGCACCTGGCGATACAAGTGACGCTTCAATCCACCATCATAATACAAATTACAACCCCGATGCACCTGACAACACAAGTGGCTCTTCAATCCACCATCATGATACAAACCACAGCCCTGATGCACCTGACAACACAAGTTATGCTTCAACCCATGATTATGACACAAATCACAATTCCGATGCACCTGGCAACACAAGTGACAATTCCATTGAATACCTCGACTTGCATTGTTACGGTGTGAAGAAGGTAAGGCTTTTGCAAAAAAAAAAAGAACAACCATTGTATAATTATCAAGTGGCTAATATTTTTTATTTTAGCTTAGGGGAACCTTCGATGAACAGGATAAGTGCAATGTGGAAAGCAAGTTGACGAACGGCAGCAGCAGCAATGAAAAAATTACAAACCATATAATCAAACTTTTGTGTCAATCCAACCTGACGCCCACTGACCAAGAAACAATCAAGTAAGTAGTGAAAAAAAGGAATTGATCAAGGCTGTAACTCTACACATGCTCATCTACACGTGCTCATATAGGCTTTTACTGTCGAATATTATCAACACCTTAGATGAAAACATATATGCAACAATGGAAAACATCTTAACCTCGAAGCAACTTGATATCTTATGCAACGACGATACGAAATCTGAGCAATTGTTTAGACTAGATTTTGTAAACTTGGCCCTCCTGGACAAAATTATTGACAACAGGTAATATCAATGAAAAAAAGAAAAAGAAAAATGGTCAGTATTAATAGGGGTTTTTTTTTTGGTTTTTGACTTGATAGCAACAACGTAGCAAGCTTCTTGCATTAGGTAGCTTTGGAAAAGCTCACATTTATTGACAGCAATGTTTTTGATTCGGATGGATATGGAATGCTTTGTATTCTGGGTACTGTGTAAGTGATAGATGTAGTGACCATATATGTAGTTTTGCTGATCCCCCCTTTTTTTAGTGGCGAAGGTTTTGTAATGCCAATTGATGACAAGGCCTCTAAAACAACGTTTTATCGTCGCAGGACTACGTCTTTAGTGGGACTGATATCAATATGCACGAGTAAGTATTGTATGCGGTATGGCGTCGATATCCTTTCTCACCTTCTCATTTTTATCAGTTATTTAGTGGTGAAGTGGTGGCTGAAGCAACCAGGATGGCAATGGGTCAAAACGACTATGACACGACAAGTTGGTTTGGGCGAAAGATCGACTTATTACTCAAGCTGAAGGACACATCAATCGAATTAGCTTCCAACGAGTGGAAATCCAGCAAAACCGACAATCTCAAACTGAAACAGCAAAGCAAGAATCGTAGATCCAACTCTGCGATTTTGAAGAAACTTCATATTGAAAGTGGGACTCGAATCAATACTGTGATGGCTGCTGATGTTATTGGTAAGACCCCCCCCAAAAAAAAAAAGAAAAAGAAAAAGAAAGGAAAAGAAAAGGAAAAAGAAAAATAAGGACAAAGTGCATTCCCTCCTTTTGATTCGCTCAATTAACTAACCGAACATATCTTTTTCGTAGGGACGACTGGGTATCTTTACAAACTCCAATGGAAGCATGGTATATACGTGGCCACCATGGTGGAAGCAATTTTTTTGCCAGCAACAGTACAGTCAACCCCCGTTAACGTCAACCCCGATAACGTCAACCCCGATAACGTCAACCCCCCATAGCGTCAACCGATTCGCTGGTACCCTTTCAAATTTAGTAGTTAAAGATTTTGCCTATTCTCTACCCCCGGTGGTGGTCAACCCTCTATATAGTCAACACTTTTGCTGGTACCCTGAGAGTTGACGTTAACGGGGGTCGACTGTATACGAATTGAAATCATTCAAAAACACAATCAAGGCTCTTTTTTTTTGGAAAGACTTTTTGGTAGATCAAGGGAAAGTCATGAACCAGATTGCTTTGCAGGCCAAATTGGATACAATCGCGCGCCGCCCATTATCTAGTGCCACGTCCACAATTTCTTCGACATCTTCGTTACCTTTGGTTTTCTTCACACCCAGCAACTCACACCACCAAAAACGAAAAATCAATTTGATGAACTAATTGTATTCGTTGCTCACCACCTCGCCATCATCATTATTAACATCATCACCATCTCTCCACTCCCCTTTAAACTAGTACCCCCTTCTGTCTCCTCATTTATTGTATTTATATCTCTCCATCTTACTTTATGAATAAATAAAATACGTATACCCATTGTATCCATTTTATGTCATCTTGTGCATCTATTTTTCTTTTTATTTGATTTTGTATGTAGGTTGGTTGTTACGTGCACCTGGACGATTACCACTTTTAAAGTATATACGTAGTAGGTGGTACGATACCCTGACAATTGATTTGGCGACAAGTCAAAACCAAAAGCGCGACAAGTTGATCAAAAAAATCCCGACATCTGCTTTTTGGAAATCCGACATCTGTTTTTTTCAGGTGCGACACCGATTTCGAAATGTGCGATAAGTAATTTCGGAAACACTGTATACTAGATAATGGAAAATTACACTGATCCAACAAAAATTATATTACTCTTCCAAAAATTTCACTGATGACAGGAAAATTTCGTTGACGGATTCAAAAAGTGGATTTAGTCCCCCCAAATTTTATATTCTTAAACGCAAAACACTGTAAACACATGTGGTTCCACAAGGAGGATATTTAGCTACACCATTAGGAGCCACAGAGCATGGTTCATGATCGATGAATTGATGCAAACATAGCTGCACAAAAATTTAATGGCTATAATTTACACTCACACAGACTGTAGCTTCGTCTGATTTGAAAGTGTAAATAGCGAAAGAAACTACAGAGCATAATATGATGTTATCGCATAACGGGAGGGCGGTGATGATAGAGATGATATCTATGATAACGACACTTGGGAAAGACTTTTCTGGAAAAACATTGACGTGCCCGACTCACCAAGATCCAGCTATATAATCAAGTCAAGGATGTAAGAAACATTATAGTGATTAGTGCTGAGCTTGTAGTATTCGGAAGGCATGGGAGGGGAGAGCTACGAAGAAAGAGAAGGTCGAGGGTTTGACCCAGTCATGATGTTATCATCCGCTACGCTTTTTACCGTAGTACCTGTAACGGGCAATAGCTGCTTAACCTTGATATGCTGCGCACCTTTCGTAGTCGACAATAGCTTACAGTGCTTACGGTCTCAATTGGCGGATTTAAAAAGTTCAAATGGCAGCCTACCAAATGCCAATCAGTGTACTAGAAATTTTCAATTGGCCATTTTGCAAAAACTAAATAGCGATTTTTTTTAGTCAATTCGCGTTTCTTTTAGATTCTTTACTTTCAGCATGAGCAATAAACTTCACTATTTTGTAGAAGATAATCAAGGCTCGATTAACACAAAAAACGATATCGAAGCTATGGACTACATCACTGAAGAAGGACATGAGTTTCATTTGGAAAAATCAACTGACTTGACAATTTATGAACTTATTCAACCCACTCCTATTGAGCTTGATCCTGAAGATGAGACTTCAGAAAAGCGAATGGCGACTAGATATTGCCAAAAAAAAAGTCAAAAAGATGAAGGCTGAAGGCAATACCTACTAAAACCACACAGATGAACAAAAACCACCGTTTTTGTACAATTCGAAGATAAAGTTTTTCTCGGCTGCAAAGTTTCAAAGATTGATTGGTGTTTCTGAGCGAACTGATCAGGGCCAAAATAATAGAAATTGAGCCTTTTTATTTATGAATTTTCATCATTATCCTTATTCATTTTATTATTGAAATTATTATCATTTACAGTGAACCCCCGCTTTTTGCAACAGCAGGAATACCGTCAAAAAAGTTGCAAAATCTGAGGATCTGCAAAATGTGAATATGTTACACAAGTGGGATCGATAAGCTAGCAAAGTGTAATTAGTATACACCAATTAAAAGAGTGCGGTCTATCATTATAGCTCAGTGATAATATCTACGTATAGCCTAGCTTCTTTTTGCAATCATTACTTCTTCTCTTCTATTCAACTTCTTTTTCATCATGGGCAAAGCCAAATATGAGAAGCTCACTGACGAGCAAAATGACATCATCTACAACTATTACATCCAAAAGGAGAAAGCTAACGTCAAGATCAGTTTCAAGGATCTAGTTGCTTGGGCTAAAATTGAGTTGAACCTCGAAAATATGCCTCATGTGACGACGATTACAAGAATGATCCAGGGTCGAAAGCAAGACGAACAAAATGGCATCGATCGTCACAGAAAAAAGAAAGACCGAGCAAAGTTTCCAGTATGTGTTCCTATTTGCTTCCAGGTGTATTTTACGACAGAAATAGTAATAAAACAAACTATAATAGCAACTTGAACATGCATTGTACATGTGGATCGAGCAGCGCTACCATAAGCGCTCTCCAATTAACTGGAGATTGATCATTCGTGCCGGAAAAGAATTTGCACAGGACATGGGCATTTCTGAGGAACAATTTTGCTTTTCCAATGGATGGGAGAACAGATTCCAGCGTCGTTACCAGCTGAAGGTGCATAAGGTACACGGTGAGGCTTCATCTGCAGATGTTAGCCTAGCTGCTGCCAAACTTCCGGAAGTCTAAGCAAAATGTGCACAGTATGCTCTCAAGGACATTTACAACATGGATGAAACAGCAGTATTCTACTCAAGTGCCCAACTACTACCATTGCTCCTGCATCCTTCAAGGGCGTTAAGTTGGATAAAACGCGGTTGACACTTGTGTTAACGACCAATGCAGACGGCTCTGACAAATGGTATAACTATCAAGGGGCATATTGGATAATAGAATTTGAGAATCATCCTTTGATATAGTAGAGTGTTAACCACGATAGTTAAATGATATAATATGCAAGCAGCTAATAATATTACTTACTACAGGTTTCCATGGTTTATCGGCAAATCCCAAAATCGAGCATGCTTTAAGAAGGTACTTCATCATTATACCCAATAGGTGCATATTTGCTTACATAGTGTTTGTTTGTCTGGTAGAGAGGAAAGGATGGTTATCCAAACATTAGCGTGATGAATTATCGAGCAAATGCCAACGCATGGATGACGCGTGAGATTTTCTATGATTATCTCAAAAAACTAGATAACTCAATGAGGCATCAAAAACGCAAGATCCTTTTGCTGCTGGATAACTTTTCTGGGCACTTTTGTGATTACGAGCCAACCAACGTTGAGCTTTTATATTTGCCACCCAACACGACGTCGATAATGCAGCCATTGGATGCTGGTATAATCAGTAGCTTCAAGGTGCATTTCAAGTATGTACAAGAATAAGATCTCATGCATATCATGTAAGGAGAGGTGATTATTTGTATACTAAAGCAGTTAACTTCAGGAATAAGCAATATGAAAAGGCTTACGAGAAAATTAAGTACCGTTTGGAGCAAGGTCTACCAGCAAATGATGGCAATGTTTTCCGTGTGGAAATCATTTTTGGTATGGCTTGGTGTCTTGAGGCTTGGTATAAAGACGTTAAGCCTTCTACAATCGCAAATTGCTTTAAGAAGACAAAGGTGGTAGAGGGTGCAACTAACAGCATTAGCAATGGATCTGGTTGTGAAGATGAAGTAGCCCTAGGTCAGATCAATGATCATTTGAGCCATATATATGGGAGCCATGATCTTCAAAACTTCACTTTTGATGCCGATCCACCTGAGGAAGTAGCAGCTGTTCATCCAGTGCTAACCAATGATTAAATTCTTAAAGCTGTGCTTGATGAAGCAGTTGTAGATGCAAATTCGATTGCTGAAGCTGCTAATGATTCTGGAGAGCCTTCTAATGATGCTCCATGTCAATCTCCAAAGTACACAAATCAGGAGAAGGCTCGGATGGTGGAAAAAGTCATCGAGATTTTGATTGATCCAGAACATCAAGAGATCAAAGATCAGCTTCGAAAAATTCGTGACAATTTTCGTAGAAAAAGTCAGTCAAAGCAATCAGCAATCACAACTTTCTTTATTTAGTTTAAAACCTCTCATATAATAGAATATATTAGTGTATCTCTTTTGTCACTGGTTCGGGTCTCACCATCTCCGAAGTTTGAGGCTAATAAGGCTGAAGCGGGAAATTGCAGGTCCCGATTTCCGAGTTGCAATCTGCAAAAACTGAGGAATCTGCAATTTTACTAAGTGTTGAGCAGGAATCTGCTCAAAAAAAGTTGCAAAAAGCGGGGATCTGCAATAATCGGGGGTGCAAAAAGCGGGGGTTCACTGTATATATATAACTTCCTTTTTTTATTTTTTGTATTAAGATTTTTTATTCTGTTTCTTTGTTTTACTTTATATTTATACTCAAATACATTATTATAATCTTTTTTTATCTGTATACTAAATTGTTTAATTTCATCATCAAAATTTATAATTACTTATTTAATATTTAGCTCCTCTATTTTTTTGTCAAAAACATTCTTTTTAAATTTTTGAAAAATGATTCATCATTTAATATATTTTTGAAATTATCTATCTCATCCATTTTTATTTCATAATATAATATAATATAAAAATCAATTTTGTTTTATTTAATATATATCTTATAATTTCTGTAAACTACTTAAGGATAACTCCATTTCTTTTTGTTAGGTTGTTGCTACAAGTAACCCTGCCACATCATTTATTAATCAATTTGCAAACACAAACAAGGGCAAGAAGAAGGCCAGATACTTCAACATATGTGTATATGTGTATCTACATTTTTATTGCAATGCCTATTAGGGGTTGCAATCTGACCTGTGGTCAAAACCAACCTGCGGGTTGAGGACAGTGTTAGGAAACATCATTAGTTGTCAATATGTCTGCTATAGAACTATAGCATAAAACGTACTTAATTCTTTTATTGTGGAATTATACTTTATATTCAACAGTATAGGATTAGTAAGCTACATGCTTCTTCCTATCTTTTTTTATATTGCCCAGTTGCTCATCATCAATACTTGATTTAGTGAAACAAGTGAACTAAAAGCTTTTTTTTTCTTTGACGAGATTACACCTACTTAGTCTATAGGTTAAGGTCATTTGAAAAGCGCAAGCGAGACTTCAGTGGTTATGGGTTTGGACACGAATGTGTAGGGGCACGTAGTTCATTAATTATGGGCGCTTTTTTTAATAGTAAGCAACAAGGTGCGTAGCCAGCCCATATAACGAATATGTATTGTATAGCCATACACACTTTGGATTCTGACTTTTCTTTCTTTTGCTCTTCAATTAGTGTCAAGCTAGTGAATAAATTCGTATCAAGAGAACCATTTATATTACTATGATTATTGACATTATCAAGGCTTTCTTTCTATTTGATGAGGTGCTGACAAGGCGAAACAATCAACGATCTTTTGTTTTATGGATGTCTATTTATTTACTTTTCTTGGTGCGCCCCTACACAGGTCTCATGTTGGATATATATATCAAGTTGTTTGGTTCGATTTAAAAGGAATGTCATGATTAGTGCCTTGGAAAATAAGTTAAAGAATATATTACGTTGCTTTTTTCATTATTTTATTGTGCATGATGATGATGATGCTAATTTGTTGTTGCTATGTAGCCCGGTTCATTCAATGATCATCAACCCGAAAGATTCCATTTATAATAACAAATTGACAGAAGATTTAAATGATATCCGTGATTTAAAAGCAATTGAATTCGATGAGCCATTACCAAAAGAGCTTCATGAGTATTTGTACCCATTTGAAGGAAAGGCAATATCAGTGCAACATTTACAATACCATTCGCATACAAAGAAATAAAGATGGGACTTACCTTTTCAATATATAATGCAGCTGATAAACTGAACGATGCTCTTATAGAAAACGTTAACAAAGTTGCCAGATTTGTTTTGTTACAAACTGTATTTTTTATGATTTACTGCTTTTCTTTATATTGGTATTTATAATAAAAATGAATTTAAAGATATATAAGTTTTGTGCTGTTTTGAGGGTTATTTCTATATGATAATATCTAGAGACCTTTGATATGGTTGAGAATACAGGGAATCAGTATGGGTAAAAATTTGGTAAAGGAAAATTGTTCGGTACGTTGGTGGGTAATATCTAGTTACTTAGTTTTAATTTTTTACTAGATGTGTTGCTAGTTGTGGTGTTAGTACTTGATGAAGATGGTTTGGAACTAGGAGCCAAAGGAGAATTAATAGCTGATGGGATTACAGATCTTTTTTTGCCTTTGTGGCCAACAGGGGTGATTTCATCGTCTTTCAAAGCTGCGACCGTCTCCAATAAGTAACCACACATGCAGTAAACCAACTCCATGATGGGTACCAATTGCTTTACACATACATCAGGATCAGTGGGAAATTCTACTCTTTCTGAGTATGTCAATCGACATGCAGATCCTTTTGGACTATCCAGGATAATAACACTAATATGAAATCCTATAAATAGATCTTTGTCAATAAAATATAGATGTATACATCATCACCCCCCCCCAGCAATATCTTACCAGATATAATAAACGCAGCTGTTTTGGCTTTGCGAATACACGAAGGAAATGCGTTTGTTAAAGAAACAAAAAAGTCCTTTAACATCTTTGGAGCTTTAAGTCCACTTTCGCAGAGTTCTTTTGTTCCGGTTTCCCCATCGTCTGCTAAGCCAACTTCCGAGAATGCGATTTCATGATTGAGATATACACATTTCAAATCTAGTTGGCAGCCTGATATTTGTTTAGCGACAGCGTCTGTTGTAGCTAAAGCTCGGTTTTGGTTATGTCTCACTGTTGATGCCAAAGATTTTTTCTTTCCACTAAACATAGGAACCACAGTTAGATATTATGTTACATATGTTTACAAATGATGTAATAATAACTTACGAGCTTGCTCGGATTTTTGTAGATGAAAAGCATTTGGCAATAAAAAACCAAATGCGATATTCGACATCGTCTTCAGTAAAGTCGTCAGCAAGGATGTTGTAGTTGTATAAATTTACTGTTTCTTGGATCGTATTCCATGCCCAAAACAAGTCTGGCTGTTTTGCTGGATAAAAATGTTTTTCCATGAGAGCATCATCCAATGCATCGACTGTTTTCTATTTTTTTTTCAGAAAAGATAGGTTTAACCTTCAGTTATCTGTATGTATACGACATTGTAAATATTGTACTGATCTTACCTTTCCTTTGAATGAGTATAAGTACTCATTGAGCTCTTTTGGTAATGGCTCATCGAATTCAATTGCTTTAAAATCATGGATATCATTTAAATCCTCTTCAGTGAATTTGTTATCGTAAATGGGATCATTCGGGTTGATAATCATTGAATGAACCGGGCTACATAGCAACAACAAATTAGCATAATTAAACATGAACACAACTTGGTATATTATAAACTTATTGTTCAAAAGGTGTTTTCATGGCAATATCTTGCATAAATTCTTCAAGAATTGCTCCACTTGGTAACCGCCAAACATTACCAGCCTTGATGGCATCATCATACTTCTTTTTCACCTCTGCAAATGCTTCTTCTGTCATAATCCTTCCTGAGTGATTGCTCTTGCTATTGGAAGTAGTAGTGGTAGCCTGTTTTTTCACTTCTTGAGTTTTACTTTTGATTCTGGGCCAGTCAATTTCCTGCGTGCATAATAGAAATCATCAGTATATTACAGTAAAGATATAGCAACAGAAAAAAATTACTTACTTCTTCTTTATTTACTTCAATTTTTTCTTGCCTTACTACTTTGAAAAAGCTTTTTGACCATATACGACATAAGTCTTGGCACAAATCAGTCATACTGGCGATTTGCTCGAGATTTTTGTTAAAAAATTCCTCTGAGGTTTAATCAATAATTTAGTGATTACAAAAAATTCCTAATTTTTTATCAATCACTAGATTATTAAAATTGTATATATCTTTTTATATTTATTTAAATATTAATTATGTCATAAATAACAACAACTATTAGCTTCAAATCATCTTCCAAAAAAAAAAGAACAACAAACAACAACATTGACATGTTCTTGTTTTTTCCTAATGGTAGAATAAATGAACACTGTTTATGAGGCATTTGTAGGCAAATGTTTAGATTGATTACTATTATTCTAGGGTTATGACTACCGTCATAATGACCAGCTAACCACATCATCGAAAATTAAAGATTTTCTCTGACCACCCCTAATTATATTGATCATTATTTATCATTTAAAAATAAAACTTAACAACTAAATATATAAAATAAATAAAAAATAAAAAAAATTAATAAAGTATTGAACAGCCTGCAATACAAATATTTATCTCTTTTCTTAAAAAATAGTTTATTGATAGAAATTACCCTAGCATAAAAACATAATTTGTGTTACAAATAATTGTTTTCTAATATATATAAATAAGAACATAAAAAGCCTGTTGAGGGTTTGTTGTTATTATTGTTATTGTTATTTATTTTGAGGAGGAGGAGGAACAGAAAAAGAAAACAATTTGTTTTATTTCTCTTATAAATCATATAATAAAAAGAGAAGTGCTACGCATACGAGTTTTTTTTCTTACGCATACAAGTTTTTCTGAGCGGGTTTTTAAAGTAGTTGTGTTGTGAAACCTTGTATAGCCAATCCAATTGCCAGTCTTACATATACGAGTTTTTGCTAAAGGAACTGAACAGCATATGCGTACGAGTTTTTGTCTATCTATCAATCTTCTGTTTTTTTGAATGGCCTTGTCAAAATAAATAGCTATTGTCATACTTCTTGATGTACAAACTGCTCATTAAATGGGCGCAATGGATTTATTTACGCTGTTCTTTTTGAGATCTTACACGTCTGTTCTGCCACCATACAGTAATGGCATATATAAGTTTTGCACTCGCTTCTTTTCTTTAATTTCTTAGCCTTTTCCACAATATTTGATGCTACACCAAGCGATATCAGGACTCTAATCAATCAAACAACTCACTTGTTCATGTGAACGAGTTTTCTACCGAGTCCACATAGGTAGCAATCACTTATAAAAGAGCTCTGGGCAGCGCTCTTTTATGCTTACGAGTTTTTTTAACCTGTTTCCACGTAAATCATAAGTAGCAGGGACACGTTTTGACAGTTATCTGCTTACACGTACGAGTTTCTTCTATCCTGGTTCCACGTAGATCATCAGAAGCTGGGATATGTTTTGACAGCTATCTGCTTACGCGTACGAGTTTCTTCTATCCTGGTTCCACGTAGATCATAAGAAGCTGGGATATGTTTTGACAGCCATCTGCTTACGCATACGAGTTTTTCCTATTCTGGTTCCACGTGAATCATAAGTAGCTGGGATATGTTTTGACAGCTGTCTGCTTACGCGTACAAGTTTTCTCTACTCTGGTTACAGTGGGTTATTTGTTATTTGAAAACCGTTCAACAGCTCCACAGGAAGTGGAAGTCTCATAGGATAGTTGCTTACTATACT